>NC_054598.1:36435708-36525708 GCF_004785595.1 Juglans microcarpa x Juglans regia | reverse complement strand
TATTAATTAAGTTATGAATCTTGCTGATGAGTATAGTTAATTATTCTAGCATGTATACTAAAAAGAGTTTTTGATGATCTGATCTCTCCACTTAATTAAACGAAATTTATAATTTAATTTCTCATCACTACTATCCTACAATACAAGTCATATATAATTTACAAAAAATTAAATATCAATAATAGATTCATAAAGAGATCTTACTGAGTAAACTTACAAATTGCCATGGTCTAATATGACACCACGTTAAATCTATTTTACATTAAATTGATTTTTACAGTCCAAGGAACCATATCCGACAATTATATCAAGTTGTGAATTATTTGTGAAATAAGCATTTGATCTCAAAACTCAATACGTGCAAATATAAAAATAATAAATAAGGTAGACAAAGATACTGAATTCTAATCATATATATATATATATATTTATAAATATATATATATATATCTTAATATTGTACGATGATTCTCCATTATAAATATTAAACTTAAGTATGTTAACACATGGGGAATGAATCATGCCGCGAGCTACCGACCTAGCCTATTGATCATGCGTATCTTGTAAACTTTTCCCAGTCGGTGAATAATGCTGATTGCTGAACACAAATATACACAGATCGAATCAGTAGCTTGGAAACGATATCCACGTGTATTCTTTTAATTTGTTGCATATAGACAAACCCACTGTATTAGCTGCACATGTTAAGACAAACCCACAGCATTATATTAATAGATATCTATCTTTTTTAAGTTGAAAATATATTGATCTTTCTCCACCATGCATACTTTATTCAGACAAAGAGGCGGAAAAGTTCATCTGCCCCAATGCCGGAGTCGAAGTTAGTCAGAAAACCGATCCGGCTCTGACAAAAACTGCACAAATACCTCCGACTCCGGCTCCATTTTTTCGAAGCTCCGACTCAAATGGTTGCAGAGTCAGTATAACCGGAGTCAAATAGTCGGATTTTTGCAAAGTCCTACCTTTTGGACGTGACTATTACAACATCATATTCTCGTTGGAATCCTCTTATTATAGGAGAGGCTAGATGGTAATCACTGCCAGATATTCTCTCAAGATAAACATGAGTCTGATCATATCGATCCCAACCACACACAATGGTACTACTAAAGTGGTACCAAACTCGTGGGTATAAGGGATAATGGATATGAGTATGATTTTCTTTGCATCTTACTCATAGCTAGAGCTGACTTAAATCCATGACGTCCCATCCACCATACCAAGTGATCAGAGTAAACTAGCTTTTTCACTAAGGTTCTTTGTTTTTAACGAAGAGGGACGGCTCTTAATTTTATTAATAGTCCTCATTCTCAACGCAAGAATACCGAGCACAACAAGAAAGCCTAAGGTTACAAAACTCTAAAACCAAGGCTTTAAAAGAAGTTATCAAAATCTGCAATATTACATCTCAAAGTAATACTAACAACTCTATGCTAGAAATCCTTTTAAAAGGTATACAAAATGAAAGAGAGACTGTCTAGATCTAAATGAAGGTAGAACAGATTTTCAAGTGTACAAAATGTAATGCCCCGATCCTGAAGGTCCGGAGAGTTAGCTCTTAATACTTAATATCAACTTCAATAACACAACTATAAAGTCCAGAAAATTCCATAAAATATTAATCCATGTAATAAATCCAAATATCTAAGTTCCTTCATGGAGACAACAAAGAAATTCTCTATAACATAAATTATAAATTCTCCAAAAACTCGAAAATATCTTTAACTCATCAAATCAAAATACCCGAAAAATAAATCAGTTTCCTAACTATGACTCTCAAATAAGCACTTATACCCTCAGACACTTATTCCACAACGATCATCACACCTTGCTAAAACTTCCTACTTTTATTCTCCAGCTGAAGCATCAAAATTATCTAAAAAATATGTGGAGATAGGAGGTGAGTTATCAACAATTCAGTCAGCAGAGAACATATACTAGTGTGTAAACATGAGCATTTACAGAGTTCAGAATGCATAAACTGAAACATCACATCTTATCTTATCATATCAGAACAAAGACCATGTTTAACCCCCGTGGTAGGCCCGAGTGTGCACATAGGAAAGACCACGCAGAAAACTATTTTGTTTCCAAAGTGGGTGCACCAGAAACAGAAAAGTTGGTACCAACCCGAACAGAGGTTTTCATAAATCACATCATATCATATCAGAGTACAAAACATCTTCAGACTAGAACATAATCATATCTCAAAAACATAATTTATGCACAAAATTACGTATTTGCTCTCTTTTGCACAGTTCAGAAACAGAATGTCAAAAATAAGCTCATGTCTACACCAGACATGCCAGAAAATACTTTATTCTTAAACAAAATCTCATGAGTAATGCAGAACAAATAACTGAGCTAGTTCAAATTCCTTTTCATAACCAAATATGTATATTTTCTAAAAATTAACCTCAGCTCATTTTATTTTAATGCAAAATCTAGTATAAGAACCCTGCTTATCTGGACTTCTTAGCTTTATCGGAATTTTCCTAAAAAATGTCGAATAATAATTAAGCATTACCTATAAAATAATCACGTAATTCTCGTAAATTTCCAATTAATCATGTATTTCGATATTTAATCCTAAGCTTCTAAAATAACCTATTTAATTCCTCAAAACCTAAAATTTCTTAACTTCAAATTAAAAATCATCACTTTCTAAAATCATCAATATTGATTTAATAACTTTGACTAAAACATTTAAAAATCTTACCTACTTATTATTGAAAACAAACTATAAAGTTTAATACTAGATAATATAATTATCTCAAAATATTTTAAAATAAAGCATAACTATTATCATATCTAAAGTGTAAAAATAACATTACACCAATATTGTTTACTTTTAAAATAAATCTTTACTTAATAACATGTTAAAATACTTAAGATATCTCTGTAAACATAAATATATTAGAGATTACTAACTCATATTAAAAGTTTAAAACACCTTAACGGAACTTGTAGCTCAAAGGGTAATAATGTAATTTTATTTAATTAAACAATACATTACCCAAGTTACATAAACTCATGTTAACAAAAACTACCTTGACAAAAACTCATGTTACGTAAAAGCAAAACAGCAGTTTGTGAGGCAGATGCTCACTGAAAGATTGAGAGCTCGACGGGCAGCGAGTTGGGTGGTGGTTACAACAGAAAAAAGGGGTGGTTGAGCTCGTGGGGCAGAAAGAGAGATGAGCGGGAGAGAGAGAGAGAGAGAGAGAGAGAGCGGAAAGAATGGTGAGGAGGCCGTGGCACTTTGTGAGCTTACTAGGAGGTGGTCCCGGTGGATCTAGGTGCACGACTAGCGTCCGCTGGTGGTTCTTGCTTGAGGCTGAGCAGTTGGCGGTGGGGCGCTGTGGTTTACTAATGGTGGCTGTTGAATGTGTTTTCCGATGGTCGCTCTGGGCGTCGGTTTTACGTGGAGATGGAGGTTGGGGTGGACAAACCGGGCAGCAGTGGTGACGCACACGTTTGGGCTTCCGTGAGGGTGTTGACCTATAACGGGGATGGCTGAAAGGTGCAGAGATGACTATGGGAAACCGAGAGGAGAGGGAGAAAAAGAAGAAGCGGCTATTCTAGGTTTTCATCATGCACACTGGTGGTTGGCTATGGGTGCAACGTTGAGGAGTGCTGAGCCGAGTGGCTACGGGTTGTGTGAGTGAGGCATTGGACTTGTTGGGATGAAGACTATTGTGGGAGGTTTGTGGCTACTTCTTCTTTTTTCAGGAGAGGAGTACATGTATATAAAGAGTTGATTGGAAAAACCCTAGAGAAAGATAGGAAGGAGACGTGCAAGATCATGCATGTCGTGGACGTGAGGAAAACTCTAGGGGTGAAAATAGACCGAAAAGAAAACGTGCAGGGAAGTTAACGTGTGAAAAAAAAATAAGTGATTGAAACAAAACAAAAACAAAAACCCTAAAGCTGAGGAGAATAGAGGCGTACGTGCATCGGAGTGCAATCGTGTGTGGCGGCGAAAAAAAAAAACATTGAGCTTGACTGGGTCCGGGTGTTACACAAAATGTCTACCAGCTGCTTTACAGAAGAGGAAAATTGAAAGTTGAATAAAATATTGTTAGAATATTATTTTTTAATATTATTATTATTTTAAGATTTGAAAATTTTGAATTATTTATTATATTTTATATGAAAATTTGTTAAAATTGTAATGATGAGATGAAATGAGATGAGATAAAATGAATTGAGAGGAGTTCTCAAGCCTAATTCTTGTATTCCAGATATCTACGCCGCAGCAATAAATATTTTTAGTAACTGCCACAACATTTTTATATTGTCAATTGTAATATTTAAGCCATCGTCTTATAGGTGCACTAGATATATAGTACTAGTGACTCCTCGTCCATTCCAAAGCATGGCTCTCAAAGAAAAGTCAAGAGACTCCACTATTGTTCGACGATCTGGAAATTTCCATCCTAGCATTTGGCATGATGATTACATCCAATCATTAAAAAGTGAATATGTGGTAAATCTTGCTATGTCTATTATTTTTCAGTTTTGATCTCGATAGTTCTTGCATTACCAGTGCCTCATGACTAATCAGTGAAATTTAGATTGGTAGGGGGAGTCATACACTAGAAAAATTGATAACTTGAAGGAAGAAGTGACAAAGATGTTACACAAAATGGTGGATCCTCTAAAGCTGGTCAAGATGATTGATATTTTGCAAAGACTTGGAGTATCTTACCACTTTGAAGATGAAATAACGAGGATATTGGACAAAATACAGAATAGTCATTATGGAGGTGGTGATTGCGAGGAGAAGAGTTTATATGCCACAACTCTCGAATTTAGATTGCTAAGACAAAAGAGATATAATGTACCTCAAGGTAAACAACATGCATGCTAGTAATTAGTGCTTAACAAAAATAAAGAGACACATCATTTACCAACTAGTGAGCTTTGTTGATTAGATAGGTTTTCAAGAGTTTTACCAATGAAAAGGGAAGTTTCTATGAATGTATTTGTGATGATCTAAAGGGAACAGTGGTTGGCATGTGGAGACCCAGTCTCCAAGTGGGAGATTGTTTGGGTGTATGTTGAGACTGGTTTTGGAGTTAAAAATCGAGAAACAAAATGTTTGCTTGATGTGCGCTCAAGCGAAGCTCGCTCGACGTGCACTCCACAGTGGGCTCGAGCAGAACTCAACCCTTGAGTTCGCTCAAGTCCAGCGTGATGGTGAGCTCGAGCGAGACATAAACCCTAGTATTCGCTCGACCTCTACTCGACACTCCGCTCGAGCCAATGTTGATTTGGCCGTTCACTCGAGGTGCTCTAGACACGCCACAGGAGCGAAGACCGTAGATTTTGTCAGATTAGGAATTTCAGAGCCGTTTGCTATATATTTGTCATATTTGACTTGTTTTGTATGACTTTCAGCATATTTTGAGAGAAAACAATTGTCAAATAAGTGCATATTGTGTGAGAGAGCAAAAAGCCCTAGAGAGTGTGAGTTAAGATTGAGTGATTGTAATCTCCTCTGGTTAATAAGATTTCTGCAGCTCTGTGGACGTAGGCAATTTGCCGAACCACGTATATTGTGTGTTGTGTGCTTAATTGTGATTGCGTTTATTTTATTTTCCATCGTTGGTGTGTGTATTTTGCATAACAAATAGTATCAAGAGCCAAGGTCTGATCTGAAGGAGAATGATGGCTGGAGATAAAGTGATCACACCCAAGATCGAGAAGTTCAACGGCACTGATTTTGGGTATTGGAAAATGCAGATGGAGGACTATGTTTATGGGAAGATGTTCCACCTTCCACTGTTGGAAAAGAAACCGGAGAGCATGGATGATGCTGAGTGGACCCTGTTTGATCGACATATTCTAGAGCTTGTTCGACTGACCTTGTCTAGAATAGTGACACACAATGTCAGTAAAGAGAGAACCATGATGGATCTCATGGCGACTTTGTCAGGTATGTATGAAAAACCGTCGGCAAGTAATAAAATGCACTTGATGAAAAAATTGTTCAATCTAAAGATGTCAGAAGGTATGTCTGCAGCCTAACAATTGAATGAATTCAATACGATCACAAATCAACTATCTTCTGTAGAGATAGAGTTTGATGATGAGATCAGAGCGTTGATTATGTTGGCATCGTTGCCAAATAGTTCGGAGGCCCTAAGGAAGGTTGTGAGTAGTTTAGCCGGCAAGACAAAACTGAACAATGATAACATACGTGACATGTTACTTACTGAAGAGGTACGTAGGAGAGACTCGGGTGAGTTCTTAAGTTCAGGATTTGCCTTGAATGTTGAGAATAGGGGCAGAGGACATGAGAAGTCAAACTGCAAGAGCAGATAGAAGAGTAAGACGAGATCTGGACAACAGATCATGTGCTGGAGTTGTATCAAGCCGGGCCACATTAAGAAAAACTGCAAGAATCAAGGAAGTGCTAAGGATGACGCGATGAATATAGTGGCAGATGAAATTCATGATGCCTTACTTCTTGTAGTGCCCAATCTAATTGATGATTGGATATTGGATTCAGGGTCTTCGTTCCATAGTACCTCACATAGTAAAATCATATAGAATTATGTTACTAGTGATTTTGGGAAGATATAT
The DNA here is from genome assembly GCF_004785595.1 of Juglans microcarpa x Juglans regia. Taxonomy (NCBI): domain Eukaryota; kingdom Viridiplantae; phylum Streptophyta; class Magnoliopsida; order Fagales; family Juglandaceae; genus Juglans; species Juglans microcarpa x Juglans regia. The sequence goes on along the minus strand of NC_054598.1, from coordinate 36,519,096 downwards.
GTTGCTGATGGAGAGGCACTGGATGCAATAGGAGTGGGTGATGTGCACATCAGACTTCCAAACAGGGGTGTGTGGACTTTACAACAAGTCAGACAAGTTCCAGATCTGAAGAAAGACTTGATCCTTGTGGGACAGCTTGATGACAGCAGTTTTACAGTAGCATTCTCTATAGGAGCTTAGAAGATCACTAAGGGTGCGCTGGTCTTAGCACATGGTAGCAGATTTAATTCTTTGTATTCAACATCAGGATCCAGTGATGTGCAGGAAAATACAATAGTGCAAAAATGCAGATTTGATCACGCGAAACATGTGAGGAAGCCAAAGAAAGTCAACTTTGTCGTTCCTTATGAAAGCCTGGAAAAGTTGGTTGAGGTTGCCAAGATCGGTTCAAGACCGGATACTTCTGGTGCAATGGGAGTTATGAGTCAGCTAGTGGATGTGCTGACTAAGGACGATGTACGTGGAAGACTGAAGTCGGGCTTGGCTTTAGTGCGTCTTCTAGCTTGAAGACGGGAGCTATGAGCTGCAGAGATGATAGAGCTTGGTGGAAATAGTGGTTGGCATGTGGAGACCCAGTCTCGAAGTGGGAGATTGTTGGGGTGTATATAGAGACTGGTTTTAGAGCTGAAAATCGAGAAACAGAATGTTTGCTTGATGTGCGCTTGACAGTGCGCTTAAGTGAAGTTCGCTCAAAGTGCACTCGACAGTGGGCTCGAGCGAAGCTCAAACCGTGACTTTGCTCAAGTCCAGCATGATAATAAGCTCGAGCGAGACACAAATCCTAGTGTTTGCTCAACCTCCGCTCGAGCCAATGTTGATTTGGTCGTTCGCTCAAGGCGCACTGGACACGCTGTTCGAGCGAAGAAGCAGATTTCGCCAGATTAGGATTTCTAATGTTGTTTGCTATATATTTATCATATTTGACTTGTTTTGTATGAATCTCAACATATTTTGAGAGAGAAAAATTGTCAAGTGAGTACATATTGTGTGAGAGAGCAAAAAGCTCTAGTTAATAAAATTGTATGAATTGGGATTGAGTGATTGTAATCTCCTCTGGTTAATAAAATTTCTACAACTCTATGGACGTAGTTAATTTGCCTAACTACGTTTATTGTGCGTAGTGTGCTTGATTGTAATTGATTTTACTTGATTTGTTATCATTGGTGTGTGTGTTTTGCATAACATTTCACAACACCTCCCATTCGATGCAATTGCATGGCCACTGGCAAGATCTCAAGCCATTTCAATATTGTTGTTCGTCAGCAAATTACCAACTTTTCATTTGGCACTATGATTACACCCAATCGTAGAGAAGTGAATATCTGGTATGTGCATTCATGTCATACGTTTTTATAGTTAGTTATTGTATTGTTGATTGTGAATTATTTGGGTAATTAGTTTAACTAATGAAAAAATTGAATTGCCAGGGCCAATCATGGATTGAACGAGTTGATAAGTTGAAGGGAGAAGCAAGGATGATGTTTCACAAAATTGTAGATCCTTTACAACAACGTGAGCTGATTGATATTTCACAAAGGCTTGGATTACCTTGTCATTTTGAGAATGAGATTAGGATGATTCTAGAAAGTCTATACAATATTAATAATCATGGTGCTTATATGCACAAGAGAATTTATATGCCATTGTACTTGAATTTAGACTGCTAAGACAACATGGATATAGTTTGCTACGAGGTAAGTTTCTTAAAGCTAATAAATGGTTTGACTAAAATAACTAACACATGGGAGCTTACCATTTACAAATGATGACTCCTTAGATCCCATCACATGATTGCAGAGATCTTCAACGGTTTCAAGAATAGGTTAGGAAGCTTCAAGCCATGTTTTTGTGAGGATGTCAGAGGAATGCTATTCTTGTACGAAGCATCATTTCTTTTGATGGAAGGTGAAACTATATTGGAGGAAGCAAGAGATTTCACAACCAAACAACTCAAAGAGTTTGTCGAACTAAGCAAAGATCAAAATGATCTCTCTGCTTTGGTGAGCCATGCCTTGGAGCTTCCACTACATTGGAGGATGCTTAGGTTGGAAGCAAGGTGGTTCATTGATGTTTATAGGAATAGAGGAGATATGAACCCTATTTTGCTTAAGCTTGCATAATTGGATTTCAATGTGGTACAAGAAATCTACCAAGAAGATATAAAAGAAATAACAAGGTAAAAATTAACCGTGATTATCCTCATTTTATAATTTGGATCTCAACCTATCTTGAGCTTTACTTGACATATATGATTCGAAAGGCATAGAAATGCATAGCTATTATTCCGAAACCGATATGGTTTTCTTTGGTTCATACAAAGGAATTGTTGGGCTTTTTTATGTGAAGCCTTCTTTTGTTTGTGGTGGCCCAGTTGATGATTTGATCTGACAAGAATCCATTTGGGGTCTAAGCCTCCAGGAAATTTTTTTTTTACCCGTTTTAGCTTTTAATCCTGCCCGACTTGCTGATTAGGGTTTGCTTATATATTGTACTATACTCTTGTACAAATATCACTGTATTGTATTTTGGTTATCATCTGAACTAAATTCATCTGCAACTTCGTGGATGATGGCACATTGTTGAACCATGTAAATTTTGTATCGTGTGTGATTGATTCCACTTTTTGTTTTCTTTTTCCTCTTATCGTTTGGAACAAGGTGGTGGAGTAGCACTGGTCTTGGAGAAAATTTGAGCTTTGCAGGGGATAGGTTGATGGATAATTTCCTATGGACAGTGGGATATCATTTCAACCTAAGTTTAGATATAATAGGAAAATTTCAACAAAGGTCAATTCATTGATAACGACAATAGATGATGTGTATTATATATACGGAACTTTGGATGAGCTTGAGCTTTTTACATATGCTGTTGAGAGGTTTGTATTAGACTATTAAAAGCATAACACCTCTAAGTTTCTTCATCTATGGCTTACCCTGAACGTAAAAACTCAACTGTAATCTTTGTGATTCCAGAAGGGATGCCGATGCAATGGAACAACTTCCTTACTACATGCAATTATGCTTTGTTTCTATCCGTAATTCTATTCATGAAATGGCTTTTGAAGTTCTCAAGGGAAAAGGGTTCGATGTTGTTTGATACCTAAAAAAAGTGGTAAGAACTTTACCTCTAAATTCATCATTATCTTCCTCCAACATTTTTTTAAAAGTATAATGTTAAGCAGTATACAATACCCTCTAGTAATTTGCTCCAACATAAAAGTTTCAGTGGGCAGATTTATGTAGATCTTATTTGTTGAGGGCAAAGTGGTACTACAACAGATATATTCCAAGCCTTCAAGAATACATTGAAAATGCATAGATTTCAATATCAGTGCCAGTTGCACTGATGCATGCTTATTTTTGTATGACGAATCTAGTGATAAGGGATGCCTTGGATTGCTTGGAAGCGTATCCAGATATAATATGGTAATCATCAATGATTTTATGACTTGCGAATGATCTCAGAAAATCTACGGCATGCAACCATACTATATATCCAAAGAATTTCATCTAGGATTGTTGGACTACTTCACATATATTTTTGAAATCCGGATGAGTTAGAGAGAGGTGATGTTCCTAAATCGATCCAATGCTACATGAATTATACTGGTGCCAGTTAGGAAGATGCTCGTGAGTACATAAGATCTTTGATTAGTGCAACGTGGAAGAATTAGGAAAGAAAGTAACAAGACAATGAAGAGACGCAGTTCTAAATGGGTTGGGCAACGAGAATTGTTATCGAAATGGCGCCGTTTTAAACTTTGGGTTAAGTTGGGCTAGTTAGATTTTGGGTTTAGTTTCTTTTCTAAATCCATGTATTATTTTTTATTTTTTTTGTTTCTAAATCCTAAATCTCTTCTATGTTTTTTAAGCCATAAATTTAATCTTTGTTTTAAGCCTTTTTTTTTATTTAAGAAACTGGATTTTGTAGTTTTTTAAATGCTGAATTTAGTTGTTAGTGTTGATTATTAACAATTACTAATTTACTAGTGTCTAGTATTGAGTTATGAGTATATCTAATTACTAATTATTTGTAGAATATAACTATTATCAAGTGCTCTATATGTATAATTACACAACATTTTTCTAATTATATATTATTATACTAGATAATAGATTGCTAGTATTACAATATATACATGCATGGTACATGACTCACTATTAGCTAATCAAGTTTCAACTATCCTCACATATGCATGATAGTGATACTATGATGTGTACATATACTAGACTATTATTCTATTATTATTAAATAATGAATAATATAAGTACATTATTTTATAATAATTAACAAATGTATAATATTGAATATAACTATATATGTTATAAACTTTCAATATAAGTATATATGATCACTATATAAATAATACATATTCTTATAACAAATGTCAACTAATCTCGGAGTTGGACGCATAAGTCAGACAGACGTCGTTGCGAAATTAGAGTCTCAAGCCGGATGTCGAATGCGAACTCGGAGTTAGTCAAAAAACCGATCCGACTCAGACAAAAACTGCACAAATACCTTCGACTCCGGCTCCGGCTCTGTTTTCTTGACTCCAATTCAAATGGGTGCAGAGTCAGTATCGAAGTCGAATAGTTGGATTTTTGCAAAGTCCTACCTTTTGGATGTGACTATTACAACATCATATTCTCGTTGGAATCCTGTTAGGAGAGGCTAGACGGTGGGTAGTCATAGATATTCTCTCAAGATAAACATGAGTCTGTCATACATATCGATCCCAACCACACACAATGGTACTACTAAAGCGGTACTAAACTGGTGGGTATAAGGTATAATGGATATGTGTATGATTTTCTTTGCATCTTACTCATAGAGACTCAAATCCATGACGTCCTATCCACCAAACCAAGTGATCAGAGTATACTATCTTTTTCACCAAGGTTCTTTGTTTTTAACGAAGAGGAACGGCTCTTAATTTTATTAATAGTCGTCATTCTCAACGCAGGAATACCAAGCACAAAAAGAAAGCCTGAGTTACAAAACTCTAAAACCAAGGCTGTAAAAGAAGTTATCAAAATCTGCATTATATCTCAATGTAATACCAACAACTCTATGCAATAAATCCTTTTACAAAGTATACAGAATGAAAGATCAGAGACTATCTAGATCTGAATGAAGGTAGAACAGATTTTCAAGTGTACAAACACTACAAGGGGAATCACCTTTCCCAGCGATTCACTTTCGTTGGAAAAAGTAATAAAATCGCTGCCTATCACCTTTCTCAGCGATTTATAAATCGCTGAATGTTCGCCGATATTAAAGCCCCACTTTTGATCTACTCCAACGGAAGCCAAGAAACGCCAGGAAATATTTTCTTTACCGGCGAATAAAATTCGCCGCAAATAGTACCATTTATCGTCGCAATTGCAAGGTACAATTCAGTTGTTAATCGTTGGGAAAGTTCAATTCCAGCGATTTAATATTGTCGCTAAAAGATGGAAAATTGCCGAAAATACCATTTCCCAGTGATTTCTTAAATCGCCGCAATAGACTAAATGGTTTTGAAATAACAATTGCGGCGATAAAAATTTGCCGGTATACATCAATACCAGTGATTTTTAAAACATTGCAATTGAGTTATTGATTTTGTGAACTCAGTTCCAGCGATTATTACATCGCTGGGATTGATCTATACCGGCAAATTGCAGTCGTTGCGAAAAATAAAATAAATTGCCGCTTAATAAAATCGTTGGGAAAACTTGTAATATTCGCCGCAAATACTCTAAAATGCCGGTAAAAATTATTTCCTGCGATATATAGTCACCGAAAATAATAAGTTTAGTGTAAAAAATTATTTCCGGCGAAGTTTAATCGCCGGAAAAGATATTTCACAAAATAAAAAAAAAATCCATAAATTAAATGAACACAGGAACTCATTAAATGACAGGAGCAAAAACTAATTGAAACTAGCCCAACAATAAAGGTACAATCATCAACTTGGCATACAGAAATAATGCACAAAATCTCACAATATAAATCCCAACATAAACATACACAACACAAGCCATTAGAGAGAGTCTAGAGGGGGGGAGAGAGAGAGAGAGAGTCTTTGATTTTTATATATTTACCGATGATCACAAGAAAGAATCAGGGCTGTACATAATTCCAACCACAGCAACTTTTCCATCGGAACTCTCATGGACCATGTGGCACCTCAAGATCAAACTTCCGGCCATTGATAGTGTGTTCAAAGGGTGAGTGCCAATGGCTTTTGCATCTTTTGCTCAACCAAAGTTATTTGTTTGTATGAAAAACTATTGAAAACAAGGGACAAAAACCAGCCATCTTTAAGCTTTAGCTCTTCATTTAATTTGGTTCCAACAAGTTAGTAAAAAGCTGTCAAATGCCATTTTAACGATGAAATTTCAGCGATTTTTTATACTTCCTTGTTCTCTTCCATTTCTAAGTAAATTCCTATCATTTGTACATTCTTAACCCACGATCTTCATATATCTTTCATGTAGAAAACTCAATGGCCTTTATTGGACAGCAAGCATGCTATTAGTTATTTTCATGAATTCCTTTAGAATGCTTGAAATGAGGAGTTTTAAAGTTTGATAACTATAAAGAATCATATAGTCTACTTAACCTATATATTTGCACAGCGATTTATAGGAAGCAAAATCAAGAACCCAAGTTCACAATATTTTAACTCAAGTCAGGTACTTCATGACTTTGTTCAACTAATGATCTTTGTTCAACCTACTCAAGTCACAATATTTTAACCTAATGGTCTTTGTTCAACTACACTCTAAACAAGTTGATGTCACAATAAAATATAAGATTAAGACAAAAAAATAAAAGATTGCATTTCTTTAACATCAAGAGCAACCTGAAAGACTCAAGTGAGAGCAAAACAGGTGCATAAATCTAAAAAATGCATTATATATGGAGAAAATCTCATTAAATATAATCAAGAGTTAGACTTCTTGTCTTACTTCTGCTGCTGCTCCTTCTATCGATTTTCTTTCGTTTTATGCACATTGGAGAACTATATTAGCAGCAGTAAAAAAAAAAAAAATACAATTCTTTGTTAACGTACCTTGATTATATTCTCAGTTTTCTCCTTCTTCTTCACTTTTCAGAAGCTGAAAGGCCTCATGCCTATGATGTTTCATCTGCTCTACCTCTTCCTTTATAAGGTTGACAATTTCTTCATCTTTTTTCTACTTGGATGCTTCCATTTCTTGCAAATACATTTCCTTATTCTTCTTTGCCATCTATAAGTTTCAAATAGAGAAAATAATGAGATTCGAGCTAAACAGTTTCAAATGGAAGGTGAAACTCACTACTTAAAAAAGGTTGACAGTAGCAGAAATTCAAGAAAAAGCAAAACATGATTGTTGTTTGTGTGCATAGCTTGAACCTGAGAATGAATGTGTACTGATGATCATGAATTATAGAAAGAAATCATGCATATATAATTAGTATCATCCAAAATAAATGTGTAAGGTTTTGCACAAGTAGAGACACAAAACCAATAACAAGTGTCACCAAAGTGGTGCTTCCAATCATCACACCAACTTCAGCTATGCCTGCAAGAACAAACTGAATTTCATTAGCAGAATTTCATGACACCAACTTCAACTTTAGCTATACCAACACATGACAACATAACATTTGGAGCTCCCAATCATCACACCAAGTTCAACACAGACTCACAAATTTACTCTGTTCCTCACATCAAACTTGAAACAGGAAACAACAAACAAATAAATATAAATGACAAACTTACAAAAACAACAAACAAGAAATGAACAAAGCATATCGATCTGTTAAAAAAACCTAAGGTTAATATAACACACTTGTCATCTTCAAGTTATATGGGGTAATTACTTAAACAAAGAGCAAACACCTTTAACGATATTGATAATCTTTTTATTCCCCATTTTTTTAAATTGGCAAGAGATGATTTTAGGTGCCGTTTAACAAGAAACTGCAATGTAATAGCTACATCATGGAACCCATAGATGTCTTTATTTGGTAACCTCTCCCAGCAATACTCCCGCCTAAATCCTATCTTAATGCACAGTAGCATAAGCCCAGAAGAGGGCGGAGGAAAGAGCTTCCATGAAAAACACACGTGAATTGCAGGTAGACTTGACAAATGCATGAAGAAACATAGCTGAAGAGTCAAAGCTCAATGTCTCTCTGCCACAATACCTGTTCCCCCCCCCCCCCCCCCATCCAAATAATAAAAAAAAAAACCCTCCCTTTCTTTCCTTAGATCACAGAGAAGTAAGAGAATGAAAAAAAAAAGCAAAAGAATGATACACAAATTATCTTCTCCCTTTAATCATAAAAATAAAATTTAAACGCACCCCGGGTATTAACTCTGATAATTCCATTGTATATCAAACAAATAAAAACTCAAGGTTGAGCCAGTTTCCTGTATGAACATAGCAAATACATATAACAAAACAAACTCACCCTCTTTCAAAATATAAAATATATAGTTTTAAATACACCATATATAAACTTGTAACAAAGTTAGCATTTAAAAAAGGGAATGGCACTCGCAAACTAGAAATCACGTTACATTTTTCATTTCTACTTTCCCAAATAATTCATCTGAGTCAATTAGAAACATGCAGCCAAAGGGAAAGGAGAGAGGGGAGGGTTGGGGGTGGGGGCACCATTTTCAGATGCGCTTATTAGGTGAAAAACGATTGGAACCTACCACTTATCTAATCCTCATTATTTCACCTATTCCAGGTAAAAGACTCAATTTTCCATGTTCCACATCCACTTCTTGGAACCATATTTCATTTACTGCTTGCTAAAAATAAAACATTGAACAACACAACAAAGTAATAAGCATAATTTATGGGTAGACATAGCATAAAAACAACAAGCAAAACAAATAACAAAAAGAATTATAAAGTTCAAATCAATTTCAACCAAAAGTTCTCAAAACCCAAATTCTCAGCTTGTATATACTGACAATATTCATTTTAAGGGCTTGTTAGAATCCACAAAATAATTGTGCATTTGGCACCGTAAGTTAATTAATTAAACAACGACAAAGTACCTGTATTGTACAAGGTCCTAATTACACAAAGTAACTTATCAAAAAAAATTACACAAAGAAGTAGCTTCAGAACAGAAAAAGAAATTACAGCAAATTACAGAGTGGAAGTTCCTCTCCCTCGGGAAATTCCCTTTTGAAGGTAATGCCACTAGGGTGCAAGAGAAAGAAATGTGTTAAGATGGAATTTAAACCAATACTGGGATGAGAATGTGTAATTTAAACATTCAGATGCTACTGAAGAGGATGGATCCTGAAAGTTTCATAAAAATTAAGGTGAATTAGAAAAACAATCAGTTATAAAAAATAAAAGGCATGTTCCGTTAACACACGTGTTTGATGCTTAACACACATGCTTATATATATATATATATATATATGGAGTAACACACATGAAAATTCTGAGCTTAGTACGTGACAACTAGCTGAAATGCATTAAAGTCAAGGCTTTTGGGTTAAGCATTTGCTAAAATTTCTAAAGCTAACCATGCTTTGTTCCAGATTAAAAACAATGGAATATTCACCAAGGTGTGACACCCAAAACACACGTGTTTGATGCTTAAGAAAACCAGATGTATTGCCTACATCTATCAACTTCTTGCGTCTCTAATTTCCATTGTAATCCAACCATTATTCACACTCTTAAAACCTCAAAATCACTAATATGAAGATAAATAAATAAATTATAACAAAGTCAAACTACTATAAATCTAGGAACCAAAATAATTAAAAAGCAGCCTGCTTAAGTGATCTGGAACTGGTCATGGTGCCCTAAAAATATTATTCTGCTACTGCACCAAGTCGATTTGGTGTCAGACCCCTTTGCCCTATGTTATTATTCACTTTATTTATGGCAGATAATAAGTCCTCAGTTTCGAAGAAGCCATTACAAGAAGAAAACAATAGGTACTTCTTCATTAAAAAGTAAAACTCATAATCAGAGACTAAAACCAAAAACCTTATATATGAATCAGAGTGGCGCATAATGGGAGTAGCAGATAATAAAGAAAACCTTTTTTTTTTTTTTTTCTTTTGTAACATGCAGTATTCATGATCCAGAATGATCTTCCAAATATTAAATTGAGGTCCCAAGATCAGTGTACCATATGAAAACATAAGAGGGAAATGCAATAAGACAAAGTCGAGAAACTCACAGTTGAAGAACTGAATAATAAAGTTGCAGGCATCCAAAGGAGAGACCAATTTACTTTCAAGCTTGGATAGCATCTCATCAGCTTTCATATGCAATTCCTAGCTAGCTACTTTACACTTGTCTCTATAAATTATTAGTGGGAAAAGGAATTAATTATTTTGCAACAAATTATGCAGAGTACTTGTCATTTGATCATGAGCTACGTAATCTTCTTGGTTTGCCCTCCCATTAACGTGTATTAATTATATCATATATATATATATACACACACACACACACACTCGTGGTCGTCAGAACTTCCCCACCAACAGTTTTATAATCTAAAACAATTTGAGAAAGCAAAATGCATGCCCCATTTGATATCTTAGTCTCTCAATCGGTCATGAATTTAGAAGATTACCATATATATATATATATATAACACCTAACTTAATTAATTAATCGTTTGCCAGCATGCATGCTGTGCATTCTCTCATGATCTCTACCCACCTTTCTCCACTATTTCCATCTCCCAAATAACCAAAACCCCCCAGCATGCACCTATCTCCTTCAATTCTCCAGCTTTGAAAAACACTCTAGGCCCTTGAAAATAGCAATCTATTTCCTTCTAGAGGGCAATAAAATTAAGTAACCTCCAAATTACTAAGAAAATGATCAATTCAGTACTGAATTGATATCTTTTCTCCTGTTTCTATCTAATAGGCATGGTACTCACAAAACACCAGACTATGAACAAGCACAATGATATCTTTTCTCCTGTTTTTTGGGTACACACGTTCTAGGCTATGCTTCAAATTTTCACGCAATGATCCAGGCTCGTTGAATATTGTCAAGTACCAAAAGCTAAAACTTGACAAGCTCACGTTTAGTGTGGAGAAATGAAACCAAGATAGGTTTAAGAAAGCATACCTATCTCCCTGCTCACTGTGCTCAGCAAAATCAAGATTCCATTCGCTAATCCTCTGCATTGCAGCATATCCTCCAGTGGCGAAGGCCCTAAGAAGGTTCAGAGTCGCCGCGGATTGGCAATAAGCCCTTATCAATCTCTGGGGGTCCGGAATCCTTGATTTCTCGTTAAAAGCATCTCCATTTATGTTGTCTCCTTTGTAACTCGGCAGTTTCACACCATCCCTCTCCTCAAATGGAGCCGATCGGGGTTTCGCAAACTGACCCGCCATTCTCCCAACCTAAAACAGATCAACCCACCACAATTCTCAATCATAATTCAAAAATCCAAATATTGAAATCATCAAATCTAAATATGTTCATGTGGTTAGCACCGAGAGAAAAAACAAATATAGATCATTTCAACATCTATTACACAAACAACCCAAGAGAAGCAATACAGACCCTAATGATAGGCATTTGACCACCAAACATAAGAACCGCACCCATCTGAAGAAGCACCCTGAAGGTGTCCCTTATGTTATTCGCACTGAACTCCTTGAAACTCTCGGCGCAGTCCCTTCCTTGCAAGAGAAAGGCATTGCCCACGGCCGCCTCGGCCAGCTTCTCCTTCAGGTGCCTCGCCTCGCCAGCGAAAACGATGGGAGGGAAGGCCTCGATGGTCTGGAGCACCGAGTCCAGCTCCTTCTGGTCCGGGTACTCCGGGAGCTGCAGCGCAGTCTTGGACTTCCAGGTCTCCACCGTCCATTTCAAATTCGATGCCGCGACGGGCAGCGTAGACTGCTTGGTCGAGGGCTCGGCAGCATGGACAGCCGAGATGCGAGTGATCAGGGGCTTGGCGTCGTACGCTTTGGCGGAAGTGGGAACCAGAGAGTAAGTGGGTTGGTGATGGGGGTGAGAAGGAGGGGGTGGCCGTCGAGGTGAGGTCGCAGTGGCCTGCTGGGGCCGTTGGCGACGGGCTGTGCGCGGCGGAGGGTTGAGGGAGAAGAGGGACTGCGGAGAGAAAGGGGGAAGGGGGAGAGATGGCTGGAGGGAACGAAATGAGAAAACCTAACGCGGGGGATATAATTTAATGAGCTTTTCCGGCGCTTTTGAATCGCCGCTAATAAGTTAAAATGGGAGCACGTGTTTTTACAGCGACAATTTTCGCCGCAAATAGTAAATACTACGGCGATTTTCTTTAATCGACGGAAAATTAGTTAATAATTTTATTGCGACGATAAAAATCGCCGCAAAAGGTATAAATGTCGCCGCAAAAGTGAATTATACATTTTTCCTCGGTGATTTCCCAACTTCGCAACGAAAATTAAGCGGCGACTTAAAATTGCCGGAAATAACCTCTATTTGCAGCGAATTTTTTTGTGACGATTTTAAAATCGCTGGAAAAGGCCTAATTTCTTGTAGTGAAAATGTCTACCAGCTGTGCTATTTACAGAAGTGAAAAGTTGAATAAAATATATATTATTATAATATTATTTTTTAATATTATTATTATTTTAAAATTTTAAAAAATTGACTTATTTATTATATTTTATATAAAAATTTATTAAAATTATAATGATGAGATGATATAAAATAAATTAAAAATATTTTTCAATCAAAACTGTGACTAACTCTTTTTACTCCAGATATATATCTACGCCGCAGCAATAAATATTTCTAGTACGTAACTGCCACAACATTTTTATATTGACGATTGTAATATTTAAGCCATGCACCGTCTTATAGGTGCACCAGATAGTACTTCTGCCTTGTCTTCAAATAGATCCGAGACTTAGATGAATTTTTCTATAGGGGCAGACGTACTTGCGCAGATTCTCGTGTGCGTTCCACTGTACGTACATACATCTTTTTAGTTTAATAAAGTTTACCTTTTCACCTCTCTGCCTATCCCTTTAGGCCCTGAATCCTGATCATGATGCGCCACCTATCTTGCATGGAAGATTTTTCTCAAACACCCTGCATTCGAGGCACCACACTACCAACCTTTCTATTGGGGGTGGCAGTTAAAAGGTCCGTTAGGTAGCCAACCATTATATAGCTGCCCTCCCTTGCCCTTAATACCGTCACATAGAGATGATAGCATGTATTAGAATGTATATATAAAGGCATATATTAGAATCATATATTACACAGCTTAACCCATTTAATCCGAAAATCAAAGTTTTACTAATGGCCTACTCAATGTGTCTTAACGTTCTTGATTCTGTCCGACATTGCAATCCCGCTGCATTGCTCCCATCTAAGAAAGCCGTCTCACATGTAACAAAAGGAGATCGTGATGCTCCTCGTCCATTCCAAATCATGGTCCTTGAAGAAAACTCAAGCGACTCCACTATCGTTCGACGATCAGGAAATTTCCATCCTACCATCTGGCATGATGATTACATCCAGTCATTAAAAAGTGAATATGTGGTAAATCTTGCTATGTCTATTATTTTTTAGTTTTGATCTCGATAGTTCTTGCATTATCAATGCCTCATGACTAATCAGTGAAATTCGGATTGGCAGGGGGAGTCATACACTAGAAAAATTGATAACTTGAAGGAAGAAGTGACAAAGATGTTACACAAAATGGTGGATCCTCTAAAGCAGGTCGAGATGATTGATATCTTGCAAAGACTTGGAGTATCTTACCACTTTGAAGATGAAATAACGAGGATATTGGACAAAATACACAATACTCATTATCGAGGTGGTGTTTGCAAGGAGAAGAGTTTATATGCCACAGCTCTCGAATTCAGATTGCTAAGACAAAAGAGATATAATGTACCTCAAGGTAAACAACATGCATGCTAGTAATTAATGCTTGACAAAAATAAATAGACACATCATTTACCAACTAGTGAGCTTTGTTGATTACAGAGGTTTTCAAGAGTTTTACAAATGAAAAGGGGAGTTTCTATGAATGTATTTGTGATGATCCGAAGGGAATGTTGGCTTTGTACGAAGCCTCGTTCCTCTTGATAGAAGGTGAAAGCATCTTAGAGGAAGCAAGAGATTTTGCAAGCAAACATCTTAAAGATTATGTGGAGAAAAGCAAAGATCAAAATCTTCGTGCTATGGTGAACCATGCCTTAGAGCTTCCATTACATTGGAGGATGATAAGATTGGAAGTAAGGTGGTTCATTGATGTATATAGAAGTAGAGAAGATATGAACCTCATCTTACTTCAGCTTGCAGAATTGGATTTCAACATGGTACAAGCAGTCCACCAAGAAGATCTAAAAGTAGCTTCAAGGTAAAAGAGACGTTTATACTCATAATATTGTAATTCGGCCCTCATGCAAAAAATTTATGTGGAGAATTATTGGATATATATATATATATATGTACACACACACACACACACACACACATGATTAGAAAGGTAAGAAATTTCGTTACTATAGTTTTAAAACTGATATTGTTTCTTTGGCTCATACAAAGGTGGTGGAGGAGTACGGGCCTTGGAGAGTTGAGTTTTGTGAGGGATAGGGTGATGGAGAATTTTCTGTGGACAATTGGCGCATCATTTCAACCTTAATTTGGATATTTGAGGAAAATGTCAACAAGGATCTATGCAATAATAACAACAATAGATGATGTGTATGATGTATATGGTACTTTGGATGAACTTGAGCTCTTCACGGATGTTGTTGAGAGGTTTGTATTAATGCAATTAGTAGTACATCTCTAATATTGCTTCATCAATAGCTTAGAGTTAACGCAAATACTTATGTAATCTTTGTGATGTAGATGGGATGTCAATGAAATGGAACGACTTCCTTACTATATGCAGCTATGTTTCCTTACCCTCTACAACTCCGTTAACGAAATGGCTTTTGACACCCTCAAGGAAAACGGATTCAACACCATTCAGTACCTTAAAAAGGGGGTATGAGCTTCACTTTTATATATGTTCATCATTATATAGTCAAGTATTTGTTATATATTATAACTCTTCTGCTTCATTGATCCACCATGAATGTTTCAGTGGGCAGATTTATGTAGATCTTATCTATTGGAGGCGAAGTGGTATTATAGCGGATATACACCAAGCCTTCAAGAATACATTGAAAATGCATGGATTTCAATATCAGTTCCACTTATATTGGTGCATTATTATTTTTTTGTCACAAATCCCATAACAAAGGAAGCCTTGGATTTATTGGAAGACTATCCCAATATATTTCGTTGGCCAGCAATAATTGTACGACTTGCGGATGATCTTGGAACATCTAAGGTTTGCACACCACACTATCCCATGTCTTTCAACAATAAATTTTTAAGCTTCTTCACATGAACATAGGATAACATGTTTATAATATTTTTATTTTGAAACTCAGGAAGAGTTAGAGAGAGGTGATATTCCCAAATCAATTCAATGTTACATGAATGATACTGGTGCTAGTGAAGACGATGGTCGTGACTATATAAGGAATTTGATTAGTGCAACAAGGATGAAGTATAATGAAGAAATTGCTGCAAGTTCTCCCTTTTCTGAAACATTTATTCAGCTTGGAATGAATGTTGCAAGGATGTCCCAATGCATGTACCAGCATGGAGATGGGCACGGCGTTGAAGATCATGAAACTAAGGACCGAGTCTTAGCATTGCTGATTCATCCCATCCCTCTACCTAAGGATTGATGAATGACTGATATATTCACACATGTGATTGAAGGTTCAACTTCAAAATTACATAGAAATATTTCCTTTCTCATTTGTTCCTTTTTCTTTTCAAATGGTAACTCCAGCTGTACTTCACAAGTCATCACTAGCCCCTTACCAAAATAAATGATGTACGTAAAAGCCAAACCAAATCTAGCTTGGTTTGCTTAAACATAAATAAGGCTTGGTTTGCTTAAACATAAATAAGACTACTGCTTTATACTATAGATATATTATTGCATGCTACATTTCTTAGTTGACTTTACCCTGTTATATGATGCCGAAATGAAACTGATTACTCGACCTTTTTTAAATTTTTTGAACAAAATGAATCGTGCAAGGATTGCCCAATGCATTTATCGGCACATAGATGGTGGGCAGAATTTTTAGATTCTATGCATAAATTTTTACTCTGAGAAAGAAATTCGCTCACAAGCCAAAAACTTAAAGAATTACAACAGTTGATCATTTAAAATATCAACGATATATCATATATATACTACGTTAGAGTTTACTATAAAAAAATGATAAAGTGAAAACATATCTATTCATCATTTTTACGTATGCAAATCATGGGGAAATTAAACTTTTCACCCACAAATTGTCGCAGATTTTCATTTCCACTAAAGCTAGCTAGATTTCTTAAAAGTTCCAATTTGTGTAATAAACTACTTTTGTGTATCAGTTTTTATAATCAGCACATAAGATTTAATCTTTCCAATATTTATAAAAAAACAGATTTAATCTTTTCCAATGTACGAAAAAATGGCCATGTGCTAATGTAATCTTCATGATGAGATGGACATAATAAATTGAAAATGAAAAATGCTTTAGTCATAAAGGGATTCCACAAAAGTAAACTTAGAGACTGATTGTGCTTGATGATGTACTTCATGTTGTAAAGTAGATCTAACATATTATGTGAAGGCACATCAGTTTACATTTGACATTTACAAAATCTCAATTGAAATATAAAACTTTGAAGATGTTAATTTATTAAGAGAATTTACATGTTTCCTTTATATGTTTCCTTTTATATTCATCATCATTATTTACCCTAAAATTCGTTTTTGTATCATATATAACTCCTCTTGTACGTTTATTCACCATGAATATATGTTTCAGTGGGCAAGTTCTTCATCATGTAGAGCTTATAATTTGTTGCAGATAACGTGGTAGTACTAAATGGGTTTATAACAACGAGCCTTCAAGATTAATGCATTGAAAATACATAGATCAACACCAGCTGTATATACTAGTGGTGCATTCTTAAGTTTTTGTGTGTATATATATATATATAATCACATAACAAACTTATAAGCTGTCTGGGATTTATTGGAAGATCAGTATCCCAATATAATTGACTCATAAATAATGATTGCACGACTTCATAAATAATGATTGCACGACTTCATGCCATGTCATTACAGGCCGCTATAAACTGATTAATGAAGAAAAAATTAATAAAACCAGAAGATTGAAAAATAAAACTGTATGCTTTGCATTTCCATTAGTTTCCGATTTTAACGGTGGAAAGTAAGTAAAAAAAAATAAAAAGGGTGGAAAGGACGCACCTAGCATTTTACTGAAACAACCTTATAATTAATACGAGCTTATAACCCGTGCAATGTGCGGATTATTGTGTATGTTGTATATGAGAGAGATCTAGAGAGATCAGACATGATTTTATAGTGGAGAAAATCCAAATGGTTTATAGGATGGTTTAATTTGATGAAACAACATAAAAGTTGAAATAGTGTCTTTGGATGGAGTTTTGAATTAATTCATATCTTTATATGTAAGATTACTTTTAAGAGGATTACCTCTCCATAAATATAACACTTCAAGATTCTATTTTTTATTCCAATTATTACCAATAATAGTATATTTTTATGGGTAGAATGTCACGTCGGAATCATATAATTCCACTAATTTCATAAAGACTTTTTTTTAATAAAAAGGGAAGAGGTAAAAAAAAATCACTAACTCTAATAATGATTTTATGCTAAGGGGGTGAGGAAGCTTGTACCCGGCGAATAAAACATTCGGGTCCTTGTGCAATTGCCTGATAAAGATAAAAAAAAAGTAAGAAAAGTAGGAGTTTTATTAACTTAAGATAATGGAATAGGCAATTCGAAGACATTACATGCAAAGAATGTTGCCGATTGTGTGGTCCTCCCTCTTGATGGTGAACAACACAACGTTGATTATCTTCGGGTCCGTCTCGTACGACACCCTGAAAAATCAAAACTTCAAAGAAACTAAGAAAATGAGGGTCAGAAAGAGAGGGGTTTAGAGATAAATTTTTGTAGAGAGATACTTTTTGGTGCCTTGAGGGACGACAAAATGTTCATAGTGGTCAGGACCGTTCATATCTTTTCTTCTTCTTCTTCTACCACTGTTTCTGCTCTATTAACGCTCTCTCACGGAACTGAAGTCATACGTTTCTGCTATGCTACACCATATTGAATGATGCCTTTCATTCGATATTTGACGTCTATCTTAGAAAAGGTAAGGAAATTTTAGAAGTCATACCTAGAAACCTTGAACCGAAGTCCTTGAACTAGTCGGGGTGTGTATATCGATTGGCTTGGCAAGCGGTCAATAAGCCATACGCTTGGCAAGAGGATTAAACCTAAAGGCATAAAAATTTTTAAGGACTTGCCAAGTTTTAATACCGAAGTCCTATAAACGCAAAAGATCATAATATGAACTGAATACCTTAACCGTTTCATAGCGGTCACCTTGAATCGATTGCTAGGAAGTTACAAACGTTGGTTTAATAACTTCATTAAAGTTTATCAACACCTTTTATGCCTAGAAAATTTAATATCAACTTGACGTCTAAGCAAAATCAGGTCACCTTCTCTTTTCACTTGGTACAAGTCTCTCTTTCCACCCTTTCATTTCCAAATTTTATGGTATGAATGCCATGCCAGCAATTGAAAACTTGGCTTTTATATAATTATAATTAAATAGATTAGTAAATAAATGCACCTTATCATTTCACACCACACACCAATATGTGATTTGTAATTTTTTTCTTTCTATTTACACATATTTACACATCAATATGTGTGTGTTTAAATACAAGAACAAAAATGACAAATCATATGATAATATATGGTGTATGGTAATAATAAGTAGAATTTCTAGCTCGTATTAGTATTTCCCTTGATAGTGGAAGTTTTAACCAGGCTAGATCCAATGGTTTTTCCCTCCACATTGGAGGGTTTTCGATGCAAAAATCTTGGTGTCTTGCTTGTGTGGTGCGTGATCTTCTTTATTCTATTTGTGAGTTTACCTTTACTAGATTGTCAATTTAATTTACACAAAGATGGTAAAAAATATTCCACTGTGTTTTGGTGTTCACCCTAACACGCTAACATGCAACATTAATGATGAATGATTGTTAGTGTTACTAAATTATATACAAATATCTAGATCTTTACCCCAGAAAAGTTGATAAGTTGACGGGAGAAAATTAAGTGATGGCAATGATGCTTCATTAATATAAACTGGTGCATGCATGGAACCTTAATTTAAAGCAAATGTTGATAATTGGTATCTTGCGATCGAAGGCTTGAATATGTATCTTACGGCAGGCCACTTTGAGGGTGACATAATTAAAGAGCGAGGATATTGAAAAATATATATAATACTGATCATGATCATCACGGCCGCCGGTGGTCATGATATTGTTGAATTACTTGTATTTCTCATGATCATTACGCACCTCCTATCTCTTGATCACGGTCCTTTACCGTGCATCACCAAATTAATACAGAGAAGTTTTCTTAGTATATATTGGCGTTAATTTGCTGATATTTATAATCATATGATTCGGCAAATATTTGCCTCTTAATGTATTAAGCTTGTATTTAAGTCAGTACCGTTTTATGGGCACGTACGTAGATACTACTTTTAATTTGCCTCTTCCAGTAGGTGGCCCAGAGTTAGGTGTGATTTTCCATAATATTAAATAGAGCTTGTAATTTCAAGTTCCCGTTTAGGGGGAATATCGTACTTTTTATATATACGGTCTATTAATTAACGGCAGTCGGTCGCTATTTGCAATAAGATTGTGAATATCCAACTCTTGTGTTGATCAGCTCATGTATGTCTTTGATTATATTTGCTAATGCCAAAAATCGCACAACACTCTAGAAGGAAATAAATAATCATTCTCGACCTGCTATGATGATTTGAACCTCATTTGGTGTAGTCAGGAGCCTCTAGCATGGTCCGGTGTGACTGTGCGTTCATCCATGACTGTGCGTTCATCCATGACTGTGAGTTCATCCATGACAGTCACTACAACAAATTTAATTTTTTGAGACAAAATTTATTAAGGATGAATTTAATTTCATCCCTAAAAGTAGTTATTTGGAAAGAAATTTAAATTGTCTCAAAACATGGATGAGATTCTCAAGATGTTCGAACGGATAAATATCCGTTTGAACTAGATCTTCTGTGACGAAACCTATCATCTCAAAAATAGAAATACGTTCGAACAGGTAAAAATATGTTCGAACAGAGAGTTAATGTCTGTTCGAATAATAATCTTGACAGGAAAGTACATATAATTTTCTCGGGAGAAGTTCAAAACCGTTCGATCAGAAATTTTATATTCGAATGTGAGTTTTTTGGCGGATTTTGTAATCTCTACTCTTGTACTCCATCTTTGTTCATAGTGAAATCATTTTGAAACCGACCCCGACAGTGAATGTAGGTTCAATACCCAAACTAAACTTAATTAAACTTAAGAAGAAAGAGAGGCCAGGACAAACAAAAACTGAAACTTTTCTGGAATATAAAAAAACTTGATGAGAAAGGAATGGATAGCCTTCGATCTTTCAGTAATAGCTATATTTACCCAGCAAGCTTGATTTATCATCATGACGCATTTGAGTAGACTGCATGGAAAGAATTTGGCAAAACTTATAACTCTAGCGAGCTCATCATCAGTAGTACTAGTAGTGCTAGATCTTAATACCGTCTAAGATATACAAGATGACAATAAATATTTTTGACGCACAGATCGAAATATTAATTAAGAAAATGATAGAATTACTTATTATCTTATTATTCATTTACTACTCTTTTTATATTTATTTATTTTTTAATTTTTTATAAGGAAGTGACTATAAATAAAATTACATATTTTTTTTAATTTTTTCTTAATGATTAAAGATATTAAAAAAATACTTAAAAAAAATAAAAAAAAATAAAAAAATTTCAAATACATGATCAGTAGTAATCTATTAATTATTATCGTTGCCAATTGTACGTATACGCTGGTTGCTAGTCGTTGGTATTGTCATGAGCATCATGGAATATGGTTGTAAGATTTTTCATAGCAGTACTGTGCATGCACAGCCCGTAATCGTATACGTACAAGGCTCATAACTTGATGTGACCGCGGCCTCTCTCGTATGACAAATTTGGCCCAAACAACCACTCATGGGCACCATAAAACCATATTTCCTTTTTGGGAGTGTGGCTTTTAAGAGGTCGAGACTTTAGGTACGTGCCAAACGGCCTTAATTAACACACACACCCCCCCCCCCCCCCCCCCCCCCCCCCCCCCCCCCCCCTACCGGTTTCCTCGTGAACATTAGTGTCGTTTGAATTTAAAGATGAATTAAAATAAATTAAAATAGATTGTGACTAATAGTGAGATATGTTATGAATAGTAGTAAAATTTGTGAGTTAAAATTAATGAATAGTAATAAATAGTAGTGAGATGAGTTGAGATGAGTTGAAATGAGTTAAGATGGGTTGCAAATACAAACCTCTCATAAATCTTTGCCATTCCAGCTACGAGAGTACTGTTCCTTTAATTAAGGCATATACTTGAAGCCTATGTTCCATGGTAACCTATGCATTTAAACAGAAAATCTAAGCTTCACTAATGGCCTACTCATGAATGTGTGATCTTAGCGTTCTTGATTGAGTCCGAAGTTACAAATTACCTTTTTTTATTGCTCCCATCTAGAAAGCCCATCTCAACTGTAACAAAAGGAAATGGCGAACAAGTTCTTCATTCTCTCCAATTAAGTATATATGGCCCACACGAAGAGTTTAACAAAAGGGAATCCACAATTATTCGACTATCATCTGGCATTATGATTACATCCAATTGTTAAATTAAAAGGGATCATATGTGGTAAATTAATGTGGCGCTATTCATTTTTCTAATTCTTTGTCTTATAATTTGTAATTTTTGTTGGATTACAATATCTGACAAATGTTAATATTGGTTTGTCAGGCCGAGAATCACTCACCAGAAAAATTAGCTGAAGGCATTAGAAGTGACAATGATGTTTCAAAAAGTCGTGGTTCCTTAATTTCGAGCAACTCGAGCAGATTGATATCTTGCAAAGACTTGGAATATTTTACCACTTTGAGGATGATATAAAGGGGATATTACTTAGAATATATATATATACACACACACAATAATCATCATGGTAGTGATGTGTGCAAGAAGCAAAGATTATATGCCACATCTCTCGAATTTAGATTGCTAAGACAACACGGATATGATGTACCTCAAGGTAAACGACTAATTAGCTAGTAGTGTTGCTTTAACAAATAAAATAAAACAAATATATGCATACAATTATTTAAAAATTGGTGAGCTTTTTTATTACAGAGATTTTGAATAATTTTCACCAATGAAAAGGGGAATTTCAAAAATTAATCTTTGTGATGATACTAAAGGAATGTTAGCTTTGTATAAAGCCTCATTCCTCTTGATAGAAGGTGAAAGTATCTCGGAGGAAGCAAGAAATTTTACAACCACATATCTCAAGGACTCCATGAAGAAAAGCAAAGATAAAAATCTATGTGAGATGCATGGTGAACCACGCCCTAGAGCTTCCATTGCAATATTGGAGAATGATAAGCTTCGAAGCTACAAGGTGCAGTTCATTGATGCATATAGGAGAGGAGAAGATATGAACCCTGTCTTGCTTGAGCTTACATAATTTCTGATCAGTCTCACTGCTAAGTTCAAAAACCTAAATTATTTATTTACCTCATTCATATGTGGTGGAGGAGCAATGGCCTTGAAGAGATGAGCTTTGAGAGGTGGTGGAGAATTTTCTATGGTCAGTGGGAACATCAATATGGATATAAGAGGAAAATGGCAACAAAGTTGTATGCGTTGATGACGATAGTAGATGATGTTTATGATGTATACGGCACTCTGGATGAACTTGAACTTTTCACAGATGTTGTCAAAAGGTTTTTAGTAATGGCAATAATTATAAACATGATCTAAAGCTATCGCTTATCTGCATGGACGTAACGACATAAGGGTAATAATTTATTACTTAGCTCAACTCGATTAAAACTCTTTTATACATCGATGAATATGTGTATATATATATATATATCGTATAACCTAATTCATTACAAGAAATTTGACTTTTATGGACGAAATTTGTTAGGGACAAAATAAAATAACGTCCCTAAAAGTCATTTTTGGAGACGAAATTTATTTCGTCTCCAAAAATGCCTGAGCTACTAAATTCGTTTGAACGAAAAAATATCCATTCGAAAAGATATTTTGTGACGAATAAAATCGTCTCAAAAAATGAAAACCGTTCGAACGGTACAAAATAGATTCGAACATGAAATTAATGTCTATTTGAACAGTATATAATCTGTTCGAATAATAATATTGGCGGAAAATTAATTTATTTTTCCTAGAGTAAGTTAATAACCGTTCGAACTTAAATTTCTTTGTTCGAACGGATAGAGATTCAATTAATTTTTTTATTAGTATGGATTTGTGCGTATATTTTTCCATTAAAGTAATAAATATTTTTTCCATTCATTTGTTATCATTTTCAAAATATAAAAATGTGTATATATTATATATTATGATTTGCAGTGAGTTAAAATATTTATAAATTCATAAATTACTTTTATGTAATTAACTTCAAAACTTTATAATGATTTCTTTTATGTTAAATTTATATAAATATAAATTTAAAGATAGTATCATTTTTTATATTATCATGAACGGCAAGTAAAATGAAAAAAATAAACAAAGTAGTAAACACAAGAAATAGAAACCATACATTAATTACATCTCAAATATATAATGTTCAATACAACATAAAAAAGTAAAATAATAACTAAAACGATCATAATTATTGATTCCTTAGTATATCAACATCCTCTTGTAACATTTTAATAGATCCTTCCAGATTCCTAAACTTCTCCATGATGGGCTCAACGAACTCCACAAACAGAGCTCGTACCTGATCCAAAGTAGCCCTAAGAGGTTGTCTCTCAACAGCGGCAGCACTACTAGAAGCTGGATCTGTGGGAGGATCACTGGGCTGTTCTCGTGTAGTCTTCCACAAGTGCCCCTGGCTCTTGTTGAATGTGATCTTGTTAAGGGGCCCCATCTGCGACGACCTCCGCTCAGTGGTTGACACTGTAACCCCCGATCGGAGTAGGAGGTTAGATATCAACAGTGCAAATGGTAGACTACCTCCACTGGAAAAGTGTGACTCTGATTGAATGCGGAGGAATAAATACAATGCCAGATCAATGGGATCCCCCCGTGCTATCCGCAGTAAAAATCTGGCTCGATCGATTCCGAAATCTGTCTTGTATTTTTTCGGATCGATGTTATAGCCAACAATCAAATTAAGCATTCTAAAAAATCCTATACAATCGGCCTGTTGGATCACCTTGGTCCCATCCTATGGAGGAGCTGATGGGTCTCGTACTAGCTGACGCACCTGATCGTCTGTGAGACCATCATCAGGTAGATCCTCATCCTCACTACCATCCGAAGTAGCATCCGAATCTACATTCAGGGCTAGCGTGGAGGATGCGGCCAGTGTGTCAGAATCAGATGGTGCAGCCGCTGGTCCTCGTGTAGCCGCTGCAGGATATGCATCGACTATACGGGAAATGTCAAGGAACTCAACAATAATGCGGGGAGAGAAATTAATACTCACTCCCCGGACTGATATGGTGTAGAACAGCGCATCAGCGCTAAGTTCTCCAATGGCACGATAGAACTCACCCACCATCTCTGGATATGCAGTCCCCCGCTGCTCACAGATCAGTATCCATCCCCACTCGGTGAAGATGGACTGTATGCTCCGTCCCTCCCATGAAAGATCGGAGAAGTCAGGCAAAATGACTGGACGCTCGATAAGTGTAGGCCTCGTCTCCAGAGCATGAGGTGCTGATCCACTACTTTGGCTGGGCTGATCTTTCGCACGTTTTCTTCCGCTGGATGCCATTGATATACTGTTCAACCATAATGAAAGTAAGAATATAATTAACCATAATATTTAAATTATATTATTGAAAAATTATAGTATATTGAACTGAATTGAAATAATTCGTTGGAACAGAACATAGTCTGTTTGTACTAGAAAACTCTATTCGAATGGACTGTTCTGTTCATTCGAATAGAGTTTCTTTGCTCATTGGAACGAATTTATTTTGTTCGAATAGAAATAATGTTGTTTGGCAACTAGGAGTTCGAACGGACTAGAGTTTGTTCGAACTGAAGAAGCCAAACAGCCATGGCTGAGTCGACTCAGTCCAGAACTGAAAGACTTTCTATCTAGATGTTATCCTTTGTTTTAATCAGTAGAAATGATTAAGGAATGAAGCCCAATCATTTCTATTGATTATTTTGATATTATTTCTACAAATTACACAAAAATGGGTGGATTTCAGATTCGAAATCCATACCCTCCAAACATATCCCATTCGTGCAAGAAAACTAAACAATAGAGGTAGAGAGTTGACCCATACCTCTTAGAAGTTCAAATGTGGGGTTCCTACGGCGGTTGAGTGGCTGTTTTCGCGGTGGAGTTAAGGGGCGAACTCGGAGGCTCTCGGTGGTTGCTGGTTCGAATGAGAGAGTTTTGTTTCATTGTATTCGAACTGGGTCTATAATGACCATGGTGTCTCGTTCGAACTGGATAAATATCAGTTCGAACAGTTATTATATTAATATATTTATAATTATATTACTAATAAAAATATATAATAATAATATTACAAAGCATGAAAGTATAAAAATAAAACTAATAATAGTATTACAATACTTTTAATTAATATATTTAGTATATTATTTTTAAATATATTGTTACTATTATACTAAGTACATACTAAGAGCATTAACATTGGATTCATAATTTTCATCTTTAAAATTTGGTGAAAAATACATATTTTCCATAAACTCAAAACCTCCATATCCATAACCTTACATTGAATTAGCCATTGGATTCATCAAAATAATAATATAATATGGTTTTTTTAATAATAATATTTTTAATTTATTTTTTTCATATTTTACAATTATACTAACTATATGTTAATTAATAATTTAATTTGATACTTAAATTATTGTTTCTCAACTTAAATATATTATGGCTCAAAATTGGGAAACAATAATTTAAGTAAATAAAATAATAGTTATAGAGTGTGAATAGTGAGTCTTCAAATTTGAAGATGAATTGGAATGCACAATTCGTAAAAGTTTCAGATTTTAATATTTGGTGAATCCAATGCAGTGATTTTAAACATGAATTCATCAAATTTTGAAGATTGAACTCATTTGATGAGTCCAATGCCAATGCTCTAAGTACTTAGTATTATTACAATGGCTGAATTATATAGGTACTATATATAAGTTATGATAACTATACTCCTATAGTTTATATAATATTATAACACTAACTATAGTTACTAGTTATATAACTGCAGTGTAAGTATTATATATAGTTACTATTTAGCTATAGTAGTTATTAACTATAGTAGTTATACGTTATATTAACTATAGTAGTTATACGTTATATAGCTACTACAGTATAAGTGTTATATATAGTTACTATATAGCTATAACTATTATAAGTTATGATAACTATACAAGTTAATATAATTAATATAAATATAGATATAGTGGATATTAGCCATATAGCTACTACAATGTAGGTATTATATAGTTACTATATAGTTATAGCTATTATAAGTTATGATAACTATACAACTTAATATAATTAATATATATATAGTAGCTATTAGTTATATAGCCACTACAGTGTAAGTATTATAAGTTATAATAACTATACAAGTTAAAATAATTAATATATATAGTAGTTATTAGTTATATAGCTAATACAGTGTAAGTATTATAAGTTTTGATGACTATACAAGTTATCATAAGTACTATAGTTAAAATAGTTACTATAGCTATTTCAGTGCAAGTATTATAAGTTATGATAACTATACAAGTTATCATAACTATAGTAACTAGTTACTAGTTACTATTATAAGTTACTATAACTATAGTTATTATATTTTATATCACAAGATAGTAAGTTATATAATATATAGTGCAAAATTAGAAGACCAAAAGTATATATATATTAATAAGTACTATATATTAATAGTTAGTAACTTATAATTAATAGTAACTTAAAATATTTTGTGATTGGTTCGAACCCAATAGCGTCCCGTTCGAACGGTGTTATCTCGTGAAATGTGTTTGGAGGGAAATTTCGCGCCAAATACTCTGAATGTTAGTTTATTCAAACGTCAAAATTCATCATTCGAACGCTCTGGTCGAACAGTGTTACGAAAATACCCTTTGAGGTGGTCTACATTTGAAGAATATGCCAATAAATATTCTGATTTGTTAGTTCGAACAACAAAATGACACGTTCGAATGTGAAATAAATCGCGGCAGATTTGGCGCCTATTCGAAATTTTCGTGTTCGAATGGGTAAATTTTCAGTTCGAACGAGACTTCACAAATTCATATACCTGAACCTCCAGTTCATTTTCACAATTGATGAATGTTTAGGAGGCAGAGCACGGCTTTGTGATTTTGTGTGTGTGAGAGTGTTGTGGAGAGAGAGATACTCACAGACTTAGTGAGAGAATGGATTCTTGGGAGAGAGAGGAGAGGTTCGAACGAAAGGTATGTTTTTTTGTATTTCGAGTTTCATTAACGTTAGTTTATTGCACATGATTTAGGTTTTCTCATAATGTGTTGTCTGCTTATGTAGGTATTGTGGATTGATACTTTTGTTTGGATTGCTTAAATTCAAAGTAATATTTATAATTTTTAGATTTTTGATAATTTATAGTTTTTAATTAATTATGTTAAACTGCATGTATATATTTGTATTTGTGCAATCCCATTTAAAATGGACATTCTGGCAATACATATCTTATGAGATTGTGATTGTAAAAATTGTGTTTTATGGCAAATGTTTTCTCTGTTTCGTATCTGGAATCTAGCTTTGTCCCGATCGAACGCTATAACGTTAGTTCGAATGGAATCCTGTGGAAGTAGAATTGAATAAAATATAAAAATATAGATTAATATAATATAATTACAACATAGTTTATATAAAATTAAATTAGAAACTTAAAATATAGATATAACATAGCAATTGTTAATAATTAAATTAATGTATAAAACTTATAAAAAATGTAATTAAAAAATAATATAGTATAATTGCAACATATTATGCACTAAAATTAAATTAGAAACTTAAAATATAGATATAACATAGCAATTGTTAATAGTTAAATTAATGTATAAAACTTATAACAAATTTAATTAAAAAATAATATAGTATAATTACAACATATTATGCGCTAAAATTAAATTAGAAACTTAAAATATAGATATAACATAGCAATTGTTAATAGTTAAATTAATGTATAAAGATTATAAAAAATGTAATTACAAAATAATATAGTATAATTACAAAATATTATGCACTAAAATTAAATTAGAAAATTAAAATATAGATATAACATAGCAATTGTTAATAGTTAAATTAATGTATAAAACTTATAACAAATTTAATTAAAAAATAATATAGTATAATTACAACATATTATGCACTAAAATTAAATTAGAATGTAGCAATTGGTGATTAATTTGGAATGTAATGTTGCAATGTATTTGTGATTTGGAATGTGATTTCATTGTATAATTGTATTATGAGTTAGATAGTTTTGAATTTTAGGGTTATTTTTATATGTACTTAAACCTTGGACCCGTTCGAGAGTTGTGGCCAAATATTCTCTTAAAGAATGTTTGGGTACAACTCTTGAATTGTCCAAAGTGGAGAGTTTGAGATTCTATCATCTATACGGCAGATATATTCAGTTTAAACTCTTGTGTTAGTCAATTAAAATTTTGGTTTAGCGATTCCTTACATTTTTCAGATATGTGGTCTGTAAGTTTTTCGGCCCATTAATAGGGTTAACGACTTATCATGACTAGCATACTTAGAGAATAGTAGGGAAATGTTGTCGAAATTTGTACTAACATTAGAGTTTATGACTGAGTATATATGCGATATAGATAATAGTCTCTTAGAATCAACTACCTTATAAAAGTTGGATTTTTTTTATAGTGTTTATCTCATGAATTTTGTATTTTTTGATAGACATCCGACAAGTATTGGAAATACAATGAATAAAAGCTGGATGCAACTGGGAGATAGACTTAGGCGAGACTATAAGGAGTATGCACAAGGGGTGAAGTTTTTTATAGAGTTTGCTCGCATAAGTGTTGACAATCGAGGATTTATAAGATGTCCGTGCAAGAAATGCAAAAATCTTAGTTCTTATAACTTGGTGGTAGTTGAGGATCATTTATTTGTAAATGGAATTGATCCTAAATACTCACATTGGATCTTACATGGCGAACTATTTCCCAAAGGAGTTAGATTTAGCAGTTAGACCAATCAAATGGAAGAGGGTAACGACATCGACATAGACGACATTAATGTGAATGATCGTGATGAGAGTGATGATAACGGAGAGGATATGACTGAGATGTTAGGCAATCTGGGGGTAGGAATATTTGGGATAAGAGATGGAGAAGGAACATCTGCACAATCATTTGAGAGTAATGATAATTTTCCAAGACTGTGAGAGGATGCACAAAGAGAGTTGTACAAGGGGTGCACTCATCATAGCAAGTTGTCTTTTATGGTGAGATTGCTTCATATTAAGTCTATTTGTCGTATTTCTGTCAAGGCCATCTACATGTTGCTAGAATTATTTAAAGAGGCTCTTCCTCAGGATAACGTAGTACCCCGTAATTTTTATGAAGCAAAGCAATTGAAACGAGGGCTAGGATTTGATTATAATATCATCCACGTTTGTAAAAATGATTGTGTTCTCTACTGGCAGCAATATGCAGAATTAGACTCATGCCCAGTGTGTCATGAGTCAAGATGGACATCCGATAAACGTAATATACCCCATAAAGTGTTAAGACATTTTCTGTTGATTCCTCAACTTCAAAGATTGTTTACGTCCCGGTTTACTGCCAAAGATATGTCTTGGCATCAAACAGAAAGAGTCCAAAATGAAAACTTTCTCTCACATCCTGCAGATTCTTTACAATGGAAGAAATTTGACGTCGAATATCCATGGTTTGCTAAAGAACCTCGCAATGTACGTCTTGGTTTAGCAACGGATGGTTTTAATCCATTTGGCAACATGAGCACTTCTCATAGTACTTGGCCTGTCATATTAATGCCCTATAACTTGCCACCTTGGAAGTGTATGAAGGGTTGAGCGCAGGGCATCACTGCCAGAGTTGTCTGAGAACGATATTGTCGCCCAGTTGGGGGATGTTTCAGAAAATAAATTTGGAAAAGATTCAAGGGTTCGAAAGAGAAAACGACAAGCAGTAGAGTTGAATTGGACAAAAAAAAGTATTTTCTTTGAATTGCCATATTGGTCTACCTTGACACTGCGCCACAATTTAGATGTTATGCATATCGAGAAAAATATATGTAAGAATATTTTGGGCACTCTGATGTCAATAGAAGGGAAGACAAAAAATACAGCTAACTTTCGTAAAGACTTAAAGGAGATGGGGATCAGACCGGAGTTGCATTTGCAAGATAATGGATCGTCAGCTTATATGCTCATCGGATGGTATACACTTTCAAATGATGAGAAAAAGAAATTTTGTGATTGGTTTATGAAAATCAAATTACCCGATGGCTATGCTTCAAACATGACAAGATGTGTTCGAACACATGATTGGAAGACAACTGGTCTTAAAAGTCACGACTGTCATGTATTTCTGCAGCGTCTGTTGCCGGTTGGTATGCGTGGAAAGCTTACTCGAGATGTTCGTACATCTCTCACAGAATTAGGGGGATTTTTCAGAGACATTTGTAGTAGAATGTTGAAAGTTGTTGCATTGTTAAAAATGGAAGCTGACATTGCAATAATATTGTGCATAGAGAAAGTAAGGAATGTTGGTAAAATCAATGTTCACATTCCTGATGATCACAACGGTGGCTCCGGAGATTCGACAGCGTGGCTTGCTTCTTATGTTGGTACACTTACTCGCACGTATGCACCGATTGCTACTTTCTCTTGGTCTAAAGTTTCCCAAGATGTGAAAGACCACATAAAAAACTGTTGTTTGGTAATAACCTACATCTCAAGTAACTAAGTATATAACATGTTACTTTCAAGTTACTTTGTATTTATAGTAATTGTTTATAATTTTCGAAAGGATGAGTTTGAGCTTAATTTTGGCAGAAGAGAGGATCGATTAACGGTTGAGGAACTGATGTCGAATGCATTTCGGAGGTACAAAGGTTGATGACATGCACATTATAAGAAGTTCAATACTACAATAGAGGCGCGCCAAAATCCATTCCAAAATATTCCATCAAACGAATGGGAGAAAGTTTGTGATATGTTTGAAGATCCTGCTTATCAGACAATATCGCTACTGTCTTTTTTTAATAATATATCACAGATGTATTAAACATATAGACTAATATTTTTTTCTTTTAGCAACGGAGTACTGTGAACAAAACAAATAGATCAAATTTAAAAATAAACCATCATGCAGGTTCTCGATCTTTTCATCGTTTTTCTAACAAAATGGTAAGTTATTTTAGTGCCCGTTAAATATTAACATATAATACACATTTTCTGATTTAAGTTCTAATATAGATTTTCCTTTTGCAGAAAGAAGAAAGTCCCGCTGACTATGATTTGACCCAATTGTATGCTAAAACACATAAAAATCGTGATGGTGTTTGGGCCAGTCCCGAAGCAGAGGCAAATTATGTAAGTTTAAGTTTTTTAATTTCATTGTCACATAATGTTTTTGTTACTTATACTAACTGCTATGGATCCATCTGATGCATCATTTGTCAACGATGCTCAGATCCTTTCTTAAGTTCTTGGATCACGTTCTGGATATTTGAGGGGTTTAGGACGTTGCGTAAAACCATCCTCCTCATCATCATCATCCTATTCTCGAGTCAAATCGAATGACGACAAGACTAAGGAATTGGAGTAAGCAGCACTTGAGATAGAACGATTGAGGTCCGAGAAAAAAGAGTTGCTAACCCGATTAGATCAAGCAGCGGATTTGGAGGTGAGATTAGAAGAGAGGATGCAGTTGAA
Organism: Juglans microcarpa x Juglans regia; assembly: GCF_004785595.1. Classification (NCBI taxonomy): domain Eukaryota; kingdom Viridiplantae; phylum Streptophyta; class Magnoliopsida; order Fagales; family Juglandaceae; genus Juglans; species Juglans microcarpa x Juglans regia. Next base: position 36,486,866 of record NC_054598.1, on the reverse strand, counting down.
TAACCAAAAAATTTTTGAACAATTCCAATCAATGATGTCCCAAAACTCTATGCCACCACCATAGTCTTCAAATTTATCTTTTCTTTAATTGCATTTATATTATGAAGTTTGCACTACTCTGAACAATTGATGTTTGAATTACAATGTGTAATATTAGTATAGTATTTTTAGTTAAATTGTGATCTGTATGATTAATACAGTTCGAACGGCAAATAACCAGTTCGAATGATAAATTACCATTAACACATTTGAACCAAAACAAACCCATTCGAACAAAAACTAACCCATTCGAATGACAAACGAGATATACGAACGTTCGAATAATAAATTATTTGTTCGAACAACATTTAAGTTCAAAACCCCGTTCGAACGAATATAATTTCTGAAAATAAAATTTTTGTTCGAATAGACATAAGTTTTGTTTGAACACAAGTCGTTTGAAAAATTTATTAGTTCGAACGCATAAAATTTGTTCGAACACCCAGTTCATTCGAACAGAATCAAATATGGACATTAGTTCGAATGAGTATTTCATATTGTTTGAATGGACGTCTCTATTCGAAAAAGATAAATATTCCATTCGAACAATATATTGAGACGAAATCGGGTCGTCTAAAAAAAAATTATCCGTTCGAACGTTTTCAACTGGATCCGCCTAATTTCATCTATAAAAATGATTTTTTGAGACGAAATTTGATTTTTGTCTCCAAAAAATTTTTGAGACGGTCTTTCCGAGGCAATTTTGAGACAAAATTTTTTTGTCTCCAAATCTAATTTAGGACGAAAATTGTGTTTTTTGAGACAATTTTTTGTCTCAAAAAATACAATCTGTTGTAGTGATTACTTGTACCAAGTCACCTATGACTAATAATTGTGAACTTAAAGCTTCAATCACGTATTTCTATGTATCAATATTAATCATCCATCAATATTCTTAGGCAGAGGAATGGGATGAATCAACAATGCTAACATGCGATCCTTGGTTTCAGATTCGGCACTACCATGACCATCTCCATATTGGTACATGCATTGGGCTATCCTTGCAAGGTTCATTGCGATCTAAATATACGTTTCTGAGAAGGGTGAAGTAACAGTGCGTTCTTTATTAAACTTCTTCCAAGTTGCACTAATCAGAGACCTTATGTACTCCCGACCATCTTCTTCTCTAACACAGGTATCATTCATGTAACATTGGATTGATTTAGAAACATCACCTCTTTCTAGCTCATCCTGATGAGATAAGAAACACAAACATGTACACTCACATATACATATATATATGCGCACATGATATTTATGGATTGATGTTGATCTATATATGTTCATGTCACGTGGTAAAACAATTCTTGATGAAATTGTTAAGATAGTATAGATGGTTTGCTTACCGTCGCTACAACAAATTTGAGATTTTGGGACGAAATTATTTAGGGATGAAAAAAATTTCGTCCCTAAAAGTCATTTCTTGGGACGAAATTTAAATTTCATCTCAAAAAGTTAATGACTTTACAAAACCGTTCGAACGTTACAATAACTGTTCGAACATAATTTTCTGTGACAAATTAAATCGTCTCAAAATTTTTTTCCCTTTCGAACATAAAAAAATATGTTCGAACAGTAAAATTTGGCGGAGAATTAATTTATTATGGCGGTTAAAGTTCACAAACGTTCGAACGATTATTTGTTGCGTTCGAACGGAAAATATTTGGTGGCAAATCCTGGCGGGAAGGTTTCTAAACCGTTCGAATGGAATATATTTAGTTAGAACATATTCAAGCACCATATTTATACATTCGAAGGTATAATATTAATTTTGGTACACAACTCAAAATATAAAAAATATATATCATATATACAAATTTATTAATTAATTTTCTGTAATTAATTTAAAAATATTTTAATGATTTCTTTTATGTTAAATAAGATTTTTTAGTTAAATAAATATTATCAACCATACACCACATAATATAAATCAATAATTACTCCAGAAAAGATTTTATATTTAATTTACAAATAAAGCAAATTATCAAAACACCATATATATTGTTCATAACTATAATAAAAGAAAATATAAATAAAAAATAGAAACTATTGTGATGTGAGGTCTCTACACACATCCTCGACTGCAGCTAATTGTGTCTCTACTTGTGTCAGTCGAGTACTGAGCGTGACCTGAGTTGCATTATTGGCATTAATCGATGTACGTAACTCATTAACCTCTGTACGTAACCCAGAGACGGTAGCCATAATCTCTGTACACAACTCATACATGATAGTATGCACTGTAGTATGCACTGTATCAATCACTGCTGATGTGTGTACGCCGAGCTCAGCATGCAATATGTCAGCCATCTCCTCGCGAATAGATGTGCGTGATGCCTCAGCCTGTGTAGATGTCTCACCAGCCGATACTCGAGTATCTCCCGACTGTGCATCTCTCTGAATCTCAGCCCTGTCAGGAACAGCCCCACGAAAATGAAATCTTGAGTGTCCCGTGCTCCGTGACAGGGTGGTGCTATTGATCGGTGCCATCGGAAATCAGGAAGGCTGGGCAGGTTCAGACACGACCCCGGAATGTAGAAAAAAATGAGTGATGAGGATCCCAAATGGCAGTATATCTGTCGTAATGAACCGTGCCTCTGATCGGATCCTCTCAAATATATAACCAACGAGGTCGATCGGGATGCCACGAGTGACCCGTATCATAAATCTCACTCGATCCATGCTGACCTCGGTCTTGTGCTGCCGTGGGTTAATATTGTTGGCAATGATCAAATTCATAATCTTGAAGAAAGAAGATAAATCTGCCTGCCTAATACTCTTCGTCCCATCGTACACTGGAGCATCTGGACCAACAATCAAGTCCCTGACCTCATGATCAGCAAGTGTATCGATCTCATCTGTGTAATCTGGTCCCTTGTCCTGAGATATAGCTGCATCACCTGAAGGATCAGACTCTCTAGGTTGCAGGTTTGGATAGGCATCAAGAAGCCTAGGAATACCCAGATATGCAGCGAGTCTGTCCGCTGAAAATATAATAGGATCTCCTTGGACACAGATCCTGTATGCCCCTCCATCGTCTGGGCTGGCAGCACCGAGCTCTTTATAGAACTCAGTAACGATATCAATGAAGGAAACGAGCTTCATTCCTTCTTCTCGCTGATCTAAGATTGGTGCTCAACCACGATCATTGAATACTGATGGGAGGGAATGACTCTCCCATATAAGAGCTACAAAATCAGACAGTTTTACCTGTCACTCAAGTAAAACAGTTCTCTCTCGAACTGTTTGGATGGAAGGTTCTCCTGATCTACCACGTTTACGGCCCCGATAAGACATTATTATGAACTTGAAATTTTAAAAATAAAATATATATTCAACATTAGTGATAAAATCTAATTACGACGAAAAGATTTACAAAATTATCTACTTTAATAAATTAATTGATAGAATAATTCAATAAAACGATTAAAACAATTTAATAATCTAATATAAACAAAATAGTTCGAATTTAATATAAAGCGTTCGAACGAATATATTATATGGTCGAACGGAAACTGAACACCGTTCGAACGCTTAATATATGGTTCGAACGTAAGGGTTAAATCGTTCGAACGCGTTCGAATGGAAACCAGATCTAACTCGACTATGGCTGAGTCAACTCAGCGGCCATGAAAACACCTAAAATAGCATCGATTCCGTGGTTTCTTCGACAAAATACGTAGTACTCTTCATTTCTAAACATTCTACGGTAGATTTATGATGTTCTATGGTGACTATTGATAAAAAATCTAATTTTTTAAAAACAAAAATGAATAAATCCATAAAATTATAAAATAAACAGTAAAATGAGTTTGAAAATGCATACCTTCACTTGGGAGGAAGAGTGTTTGACGTAGGTACTGATTAAGGCGGCAGATGGCGGCAATTGTACTGCATTCAAACGTTTTCTCGCTTTTTCAAACGGTGGGGATGGCGGCGTGAGAGAAATCTTTGCCCGCGATAACTTATATATGCATAACCGTTCGAACGTTAAATATTAACGTTCAAACGGTAGTATAAAAACTAATATTTTACGTTCGAACGGTAATATAAAACCGTTCGACCTTGAATATTTCACGTTCGAACGTAATTTGTTTTAAGTTTAGTAAAAATTATATTAAATGTATATTATATTTATAATCTTATAAATTAATATAATATATATACTATTATAGTAGATTATATATACTGTAATATATATGTAATATTATAATATATTATAATATATATTATCATAGTAGAATACTTTAAATGAAAACATAATAACTTATATGTATTTTTTTATAGTATAATAGTAATATATCATAATACTTTACCATCAAAGTGTTATATATGAGGTTGTAATATATATATATATATATGATAGCATATAGAACTATATGGTATGAGTTTATATTTAACTAATATATATCATACTATATATTCCATTATACTTTACTATATAAGTTATATATGATACTATACAGCATATATATATAGAGTATAGATTACTAATATACTATTATCTTATAAATTTCTTTATAATTTATTATGTGACCTTAGTATATTTGAGGCTATATATATGTTCTCCAGATATATTACTAATACATATGATCTAATATTTTTCACTATACTTTAATATAGGATAATATATATGATACGATATATATCATATATAGTATAGATTATTATATATCATATCGTAATCATTACTAATATATTTTCCTTTATACTAATTTAGTATAGTATAATATATATTATAGTATATATTACTAATATATATCATAGTATATATTATTAATATATATCATAGTATATATTATTAATAGATATCATCTTATATGTTTATAGTATACTCTAGTATACTATACTATATCAGAAGATATTTAGTATAGATTACTATATATATGATAGTATATATAACTGATAAATATGATCTTATAGTACTTTTCATTTAATGATGAAAAAAATTATATTTAAACAAAAAGGTGATGTGTTCGAACGGCACTCGTAAACCGTTCGAACACATATTTGGCGTTTGAACGTATAAAATAACATTCGAACGGATTATTGCTATGGTGGGAAAACATCCCGCCAATTAAAGACTGATGGACTACCGTTGGAACGTAATTTGTTATAGTTAGAACGGATTATTGCAGTGGTGGGAACATATCCCGCTAATTAAACTATAGTATCATCTAATATGTCTATATATATTAATGTTGTTCTTTTATTCAAAGGTATAATGAAAAAAAAATATTAATAAACATTTACAATACCGTTCGAACAGTTAAAAATAAAAGTTCGAACGGATAATTTTCGAGCAGGAATGATTCAATAACGTTCGAACATATTATTTATACGTTCGAATGTGAAAATCTAGGAGGGAATTTTCTCCCGCTAAATATTTTCACGTTCGAACGGTTAGTAAATAACTGTTTGAACATGAAATCTTCTGCAAAAACACGACAGAACTTCACAATATTGTCGCTCTCCTCCCGCGCGCCCTTCTCAGTGTCCCCTGAAGTTTACCCCCTTCGCGTACCAGAGGTATTCTTCCTCAAACTAGCCCCCAAACTCAATAAAAATTTCCATCTCACTCAATTATTTTCGGATTACTACTTGCAGTGGAGCTTATTCGCACGGCATATCACCATCTCCTTCCCTTTTCATCTCCAAAATTTCAGGTATACCTTTTATATTCTCATGCATGGTTTGAACTTAATATTTTGCAAAGTTAGAAATTTGTATGCTTTGATATTGTTGTTTGTGTTGCTGTGAGTTTGTGATTAATGGGGTTTTCGGCGTTGTTGAAGACGACTGAAAACTGGACTGAATACGTTCGAACGGTTTAGGATTACCGTTCGAACGTATTCATTATGTTCGAACATAGGTTAGAATCGTTCGAACGTAAACATTACATCAATGTATTTACATTTAGAATATAAATATTTCTGGATAGTTGTAAATTATATGTACTACTAAATCTTTAAATTAAAATACAAATAGTTAAGATTTAATAATACTTAAATACTTAATTCTAAATTAATAAAATGAAGTTTGTAAATTAAAACACTACTAAATCTTTAAATTAAAATACAAATAGTTAAATTTTGATAATACTTAAATACTTAATTCTAAATTAATAAAACTAACATTTAAATTAAAATCTGGAATAAATCTTGAAATAATACCTACTAATTATGTTTTTGTTGTATTGTTGTATAAATAATATGTTGTTATTATTTGACATATATTAACATATCTTGCATTATTTGTTCATCAAAATAAACCTTAGACCCGTTCGAGAGTTATCAATCCTGATGAATGCTTGATTGATAACTCTTGAATTGTCCAGAGTGGACAGTTTGAGATTGTAAGATCATTCTCGCAAACTATAGAACTATATCTGTTGTCGTCCAACATTATGATTTTGGTAGATTCATCCATTGTTCTCCGGATATGCAGTTTCGGTGATGGTGCAACGACGTGTTAATCGTCAGTGCACACAACCAAACGAGCATATTTGGAGAACTATGGGGAGATGCAGCCGAAATTTTGTTGGACGTGACAGATAATAGATCATAGGTTGACGACTATGATCTTACAATCCCGAACGGGATAGGACCAACTACCTGGTGAAAGGTGGCATACTCATTGATTGGTACATGATACATGGTTGTTTGCTAATGCACATGTGATTGTTTGTAATGAATATAGTCGGCATGGATAAGAGTTGGATGAGAGTTAGCGATCGATTGGGTCAGAATTACAATGTATATGCTGAAGGTGTTAAGAAATTCTTGGAGTTTGCATTGGGTACATGTGATAGTGATGGGTGTATCAGATGCCCATGCAGAGAATGCAGGAATTTGCGTTCTCATAAGATAGACTTGGTGAGAGAGCATCTGTTTGTCAAAGGTATTGATAAGGGTTATACTGATTGGGTTTTACACGGCGAACCATATCCAACTTCATTTGAGGCTCTACATGAAGAAGAAGAGATCGATGAAGATATACAACTAGAGATTGTTGGAGATGAATACGATGAGGATATGGAGCAAATGTTAGGTGACATCGGTGCGAGAATGTTTATGGATGAAGGTGACACGGACACATCAAGCTCAAATGATGAGGGCCATAACACTTTTGCACGCTTGTGGAATGATTCACAACGTGAGTTATATCCAGGATGCAGAAGACACAGTAAGTTGTCATTTACTGTAAGATTGCTTAACATAAAATCAATGTGTCGATTATCTATTAAGGCAGTCAATATGTTACTTGAGCTGTTTAAAGAGGCACTGCCGACAGACAATACTTTACCTCGTAACTTTTATGAAGCAAAAAAGTTGAAACGAGGACTCGGATTTGATTATAACGTAATACATGCATGTAAGAATGACTGCATATTATTTTGGCGAGAGAATGAGCAAATGAACGAGTGTCCTATATGCCACGAGTCAAGATGGACATCGGACAAGGCAAATGTTCGGCAAAAGGTCGTACGCCACTTTCCATTGATACCTAAATTACAACGATTATTTATGTCACGCGCAACGGCTGTAGACATGACATGGCACTCATCGGTCAGAGTAAGGAACGATGATATTTTGTCACATCCTGCTGACTCCCAGGTGTGGAAGGAATTTGATCAGGAACACCCATGGTTTGCTGAAGAACCGCGTGATGTAAGACTTGGGTTGGCAACAAATGGATTTAATCCGTTTGGAAACATGAGTACTAGTCATAGTACTTGGCCACTTGTACTAATGCCGTATAATCTACCACAGTGGAAGTGTATGAAAGATCCATATTTCATGATGAGTTTGCTCATCCCAGGTCCGAGGTTACTGGGAAATGATATAGACATACACTTACAGCCATTGATTGTAGAATTAAAAGATTTGTGGGAGAATGGGGTTGTCACATTTGATTCATCAATAGGCAAGTCATTCAAGATGCATGCTGTAGTGTTGTGGACAATAAATGATTTTTCCGCTTATGGAAATTTGTCAAGTTGGAGTACTAAGGCGAAAATGGCATGTCCAACATGTAACAAACATACCAAATCTGAATAGCTTACGTACGGGAGGAAATTATATTTCATGGGTCATCGTCGATTTTTACCTGGTGACCATAGATGGCATGGTAATTCTAGAATGTTTGATGGAACTGTTGAATGGTGCCAACCTCCACCATATTTGTCTGGCGAAGATGTACTTGCACAAATTATAGATGTTGGATGTAATGAATTTAGTAAAAAACAACGAAAGAGAAAACGAGCTACGAATGAGTTGAATTGGACAAAAAAGAGTATATTTTTCAAACTCCCGTACTGGTCGAAGTTAAAATTGCGGCATAACCTTGATGTTATGCATATTGAAAAAAATATATGCGAATCTATATTGGAAACATTGATGTCAATTGAAGGAAAAACAAAGGATACAATAAACTCAAGGAAGGATTTGAAGCGGTTGGGAATAAGACGGGAAATGCAATTGCAAGAAAATGGTTCGTTTGTCTACATGCCGATTGGGTGGTATACATTGTCAAGGAATGAAATGGTTACATTTTGTGAGTGGCTAATGAAGATGAAATTACCGGACGGTTATGCCTTGAATCTAACAAGGTGTGTGAGAACAAATGATTGGAAAATAACTGGATTAAAAAGTCACGATTGTCATGTTTTCTTATAGTGTATCTTGCCTATTGGTATCCATGAGTACTTGACCAGAGATGTGCGCGTGGATTTGATTGAGTTAGGTGCATTTTTTAAATACTTATGTGCTAGGACGTTGAATGTAGAAGCTTTGGATCGAATGGAACGAGAAATTGTCATAATATTGTGTAAGCTAGAAAGTATTTACCCACCATCATTCTTCGACGTCATGGTTCACCTAGCCGTTCATTTGCCACGTGAGGCTCGGCTTGCAGGACCAGTTCAATATAGATGGATGTATCCCATTGAACGATTTCTTAGAAAGTTGAAACGTACAGTGGGTAACAAGGCCCGTCCAGAAGGATCAATTGCAGAAGCATATATTGACGATGAGTGGCATACCTTCTGTTCCAAATATTTCCACGGAGTTGACACTCTATTTGATTGGCCAGAAAGAAACTTTGACGTTGACTGAGCAAGACAACGGAATGTGTTTTCTGTGTTTTCCCAACAAGTTCGTCCAATTGGTGCAGTGCATAGTTATGACTTGTGTAGAAGAGAGTTCGAGAAAGCTCAGCGGTACGTGCTGAACAATTGTCCTGAGATAGAGAACTACTTGAAGTAAGTTTTAACTTTTTCTTAATTTAAATTCCCTCATTTACTTTTAAAAATGTCTAAGAATATAACAAATTTGTGGTAATCATCAATTTCAGTGATCATATTAACGTGCTCAAGGAACTGGGAGTAAATGATATAAACCAGAAACATGAAGAGGAGTTCCCGATATGGTTTGAAGAACGGGTAATGCCATTACATATGCATTTCTCAATAACCAATGAAAAAATATTAATTTCAATTTTGATATAGTATATGCTTTACTCAATATGTAAGTTGTACAAATGCATGCGAATAATCCAAATGATACATCGTATGAATTGTATGCATTGGTGCGTGGCCCATCGAGACGCGCTACTCGATATTCTGCATGTATTTCTCGGGGAAGTAGGTATCACACAATGGATCGAGATTGTTATAGGAAAACCCAAAATAGTGGTGTCCTAGTCGAAGGAAGTCATGATGGAGAAAATATTGATTTCTATGGGGTTATTGTCGATATAATTGGAATGAAATATTTGGGAGAGATTGTGGTATATCTGTTTAAGTGTGATTAGTGGGATTTAAGCAATCCTCGTACTGGAGTCTGTGATGATGAATATTTTTTGAGTGTTAATACATCAAAAAAATGGTATGAAGATGATTATTTTATTTTGGTTTCTCAAGCATCTCAAGTATATACTTAGATGACCCGAAGTTAGGAAATCAATGGCCAGTAGTACAAAAATATTCTCCAAGAAATATATATGATGTTATCCTTCAGGCGGAAGGACAAGATGAAAAAGAATATGACTCCTCTACTCAAGAAGCATACCAAGAGAGTCAACCCGCTTTAAATTTGTTTGTGGATTTGAGCCAGTATGAGATGATTCCATTAAATAGAGAAGATATTGAGGCTGAAATTGTTGATGCGACAGTTGAGGAAAATGTTGAATCATCTGAAGTATCTATAGATGATGAGAGTGAATTGTCAAATGAAATTGATACAGATTATGATTGACCAATTATGTGTTAACATTACAGTTGATGACAAATATTTTACTTATTGAATGTATTAGTAGTTTGAAATTATGCCGCCAAAGAGGAAGGAAGTTCGCAACCCATCTCCACCTGTTCCTAGCTCTCCTTCAGACTCACCATTAGAGATTGACTCTACAGAACAAGGTAAAAATCTAATACTCATAAAAGTTATTAGTTAAGGTCCTATAATAGACATATAAATGAAATTGATTACAATGTTATTTTTTATAGAGTCTACAGTACAATCTCGTCAAGGTCGAGGCACCACTAGAGGGGTGACGTTGGAAAAATATCGGAAGGTGGGTAAGATCAAGGTTAACATTCCTGACGAACATAACGGGGGCGAAGGACAACCAGCAGCTTGGCTTGCATCGCATGTGGGTGCTCTTACACGAACTTACGCACCTTTGGCTACGACTTCATGGAAGAAAGTCCCCCAAGATGTTAAAGAGCTTATCAAGAAGAGTTGTTTGGTAATGTTTAAAACATTGATTTAGTAGAATAAATTTCTATATTTTACTTAAATTTAGAATATTATAAATGATAATGTGTTTGTGACTATTATTTTCAAGGATGATTTCGAATTAAATTTTGGTCGGATAGAGGAGCGTAAAACTGTGGAAGAGCTTATGGGTAATGCATTTCGCAAATATAAGGCGAGGTGTCATGAGCATTATAATAAGTTTGAGAAGAAGGAAGATGCACGCCAACATCCTTTTCAGGATGTCCGACCTTCTGAGTGGAAAAAACTTTGTAATATGTTTGAGGATCCATCATATCAGGTATAATTAAATTTAATTATTTTACTTGCCCTATTTGTCATTTCGCTTCATAATATTTTTAATTTCTTTGCAGGAGCGAAGTTCTATAAACAAAACAAATAGATCAAAATTGAAGATTAATCATCATGCAGGCTCAAGATCTTTCCATCGCCTTTCTAAGAAATTGGTATTGCTATTTTTTTTATTGGATATAGTTAATTATTTGGATGAATCATAATGACTTTATACCTTAACACATTTATTGTAGCAAGATTCAGATACTAATTATGATTTGACAAAATTATATGCTGCATCGCACACTGATTGTAATGGAGAGTGGACTCATCCTGATGCCCGTGAAAATTATTTAAGTATTATAACCTGTTTTAATTAAATATATTAGAATATTTTTGACGATATTAATTCTTTATCTTATATATGTCTAGGATAAAATGGTTGCCCTATGTGCTGAATCTGCGTCAGATCAAAATTCATCAACAAGTGATATTGATATTTTTACACAAGTCCTGGGTCAACGTTCAAAATTCCTCTTCTTCTGGGAATGCATCTATGACTTCTATAGCGCTAGAGAATGCGAATTCCAGAATCGAAGAATTGACTGCAAGGCAGCATGAGTTAGAGGCTCAATTGGCAAAACAAGCAGATATGGAGATGCGCCTCAAACAACATGAAGAACAACAAGAAGAGTTCAGAAGACAGATGCAACTCCAAATGCAGCAGCTTATGCAACAGTACAAGCCTCCAAGCAACTGATGGCTTTTTATGTACATATTTTGGGATTATCTATTTATGTACGAATAATGCCCGTCTCGACTGTTATTTATTTAGTTTGCGCTTATTATAACACTTTTGTGAGTGTTAAACAATTTCTAATGTATTTTTTCAAATATTATGAATATCTATTTGGTTTTCTATTATTGATTTAAATTGAAGAGATTTCGTTCTAACGAACATAAAACGTTCGAACTCTATGTTTGAACGACAATAGCGTTCGAACGTTAACATAATGTTCGAACAAAATTTATGTTCGTAGAGTTTGAACGATCACACAACGTTCGAACGTCATTTATTTCAGTCGTCTTCGAACATAACCTATACCGTTCGAACCCATATACCGTTCGACCTGACCATTTAACGTTCGAACACAAAGATAAATTCATACGGTTCGAACGACTTCATGTTTGTTCAAACATATTTCGCAATTGTTCAAACACGTCACTACTGTTCGAACTTAAAATTGTTTCCGTTCGAACGATATTCTGGGATGAATTTCAACCGTGACAAAAAGAAATTACCGTTCAAACATGTTCAAACGGTTTCTTTCAATTTCGTCCCAAAAGATATTTTTTGGGACGAAATGGTGTTTTTTGTCCCAAAATACCTTTTGGCACATTGATGTTGGAACGACATTGGGACGAATTTTTTTGGTCCCAAAAACATTTTTGGGACGAAATTGGGGTCTTTTGGGACGAAACTTTTCATCCCCAAAGACCCTTTCTGCTGTAGTGCGTAGATGTTCCAAGATCATCCATAAGTCGTAGAATCATTGATGAGCAACGAATTATATTCGGATACTCTTGATCCAAGAAACCACATGATTCCTTTGTTATTATTCGATTTGTGACAGCAAAATAAGCATGCACCAGTATAACTGCATGGTGCCGATATTGAAACCCCTGCATTTTAAATGTATTCTTGAAAGCTAGGTGTATAACCATTGTAATACCACTTTGCCTCCAACAGATAAGCTTTACATAAATCTACCCACTGAAATATTCATAGTAGAGCAAGGAGCTAGAGGAAGTATATATAATACATACAAGAAAACAATGTTAGTGAAGAAATGATTATGAATTTAGAAATCAAGGTCTTACTGCTTTTTTTTAGGTATCGAATGTTGTTGAATCCTTTAATTTCTCCTTGAGAGTTTCAAAGCCATTTCATTAATGGTATTATGAACAGACATCCCATATGGAATCACTAAAGGTAAATCATATATATATATATATGTATATATATATATTAAGCATTAGATTTGCAATACCATTAATGGTTAATACAAACCTCTCAATAGCATCAGTGAAAATCTCAAGTTCATCCAACGTGCCATATACATCATACACATGATCATCTATTGTTGTTATTAGTGCATTGACTTTTGTTAACACTCTCCTATTATATCCAAGCTCAGGTTGAAATGATACTCCCACTGTCCATAGGAAATTCTCCATAAATCTATCCCTTGCAAAGCTCAAGTCTCCAAGACCAGTGTGTCTCCACCACCTTTATATGAACCAAAGAAAACCATATCAATTTTAGAACTCAAGCAATGCATTTTACTATCTTTTGAATTGTATATCAAGTGAAGATCTTTATAGTTAATCTTGTTGAGATGCAAATAAAAAAATATGAGGATAATAATGATTATTACGACCCATCTTTTAGGTTATCTTGATGGACTATTTGTACCATGTTGGAATCCAATTCTGCAAGCTGAAGCAAGATAGAGTTCATCTTCCCGCTCCTATATACATCAATGAACCACCTTGCTTCTAACCTTGGCATCCTCCAATGCAATGGAACTCCAGGGCATGGTTCACCCTTGCACAAAGATTTTGATCATTGCTTTGGTTCACGTATTCTTTGAGATGTTTGGTTGCAAAATTTCTTGCTTCCTCCATGATGCTTTCACCTTCTATCAAAAGAAATGAGGCTTCATACAAAGCCAATATTCCCTCAATATCATCACAAAGACATACCTTGAAATTTCCCTTTTCATTCTTTAAATTACTAAAAATCTCTGCAATCAACAAATCTCACACGTTGTTAACTTTAAATGATGGATGACGGTTCCATATTTATGTGTGTATATATATATAAATATATTAAAAAAATATTGAAAATTAAAAGCAATATTATCATCATGGTTCAAGGACAGTGGTGTGTAAGATCCCTTTGTTATATATATATATATATTGAAAAATCAACTCGATCGTATGCTGTTTACCACTTTACCTTGAGGAACATTATATCCGTTTTGCCTTAGCAGTCTAAATTCAAGAGATGTGGTATATAAACTCTCCTTCTTACACACGTCACCATCGTGAGTATTAGTATTGCCTATTTTCTTCAATATCCTCCTCATGTCATCCTGAAAGTGGTAAGACACTCCCAGTCTTTGCAAGATATGAACAAGATCAAGTTGCTTTGGAGGCTCCAACACTTTATGAAACATCATCGTCACTTCTCCCTTTAGTTCAGCAAATTTTCTGGTGTATGAAACTCCCTAAGAATCCAATTTTCATATCTGCTCATTACCGATAATCCAAAAATATATATACAATAAATTCAAAGACCAGTGATAAACAATATAAACAGAAAAATGTACCACATATTCAGTTTTCAATGATTGTATATAATCATAGTGCCAAATGGTAGGTTTGTAATTTGTGGATCTTCGAACAATTGTACTAGAGTCACTTTAATTTTAATCTTTAGAGGCCATGCTCGAATTCCCTTTACTTTAGCTGGTTTTCTTTCGGAATATTGAATGAGTTGCTTTGGAACAACTATAAGTCTAGCTATATATGTGTGTGTGTGTGTGTGTGTGTATGTGATCATCAGGTGGTGCCGAAGCTGAGACCGAGCCAGAGACCGAACTGTTTCCATGGCATTACTAGATGTGGTTCGTGCGGAACCATGCCGGAGGGAGTCACCGGTCTATGATCGGCTCAGAGGAGACAGACGATGCCTGTGCACCACATGGTGGGCGCCGACCACCTTTCCCAGTTTGTAGCAGCTGGGCTATCGTGCGCGTAACACCACAAGGTTGTGCGGTTTCTTTTTGTCGGGGTCGCTTCTTGGGTATGAGGGGCTACCAATGATACTCCGGTAGTGACAGACGGGGCCGGCGAACCACATGGTGGGCACTGGCCCCATTTTCCCACCGTGTCGTGGCTAGGCTTCAACCTGCTCTCTGTGCGTACGGGAGCACTGTTCACGCCCCCTTGGTGGGGGCCGTGGCTTCTAGAGCCAGAGACCACCGATGGTCCAGGTGGTGACTGTCGGCTGGTGATCGCAAGCTATGGGAGCGCTGGGGGCCGGGCCTCGTGCACACGCACAGTGCACGATCTTGCATGCAGAGTTGCATGCATGCAGACGTGTATGCATGTACTTTGAACGTGTACGCTCATGCACTGTGCACTTAAGTGCACAGTGTTTTATTCAAGTACTGTGCAAGTCTGAGGATTGTTTGTGTGCTACTGTGCACTTAAGTGCACAGTATTCACTTGTAATGTCCGAGCAGCGTGATTTCTACGCATTTGGTATTTACCGGGTGTGTTACTCTTTGCATAGTTCATTTTAAGGAACTGAGTGCAATGGAGCTCGAATCTCCGACCGGGCGTGTAAAGATTTATTTGCCCCTTTATAAATGTAAACATTTAAAAAAAGTTGAGAGTACTTATCTGGAGGAAGCTCCCTTCATTATTTGGAATTTCTTCAGTGCACAGGAAAATCACATTCTTCCACCTTTATTGCATCATTTTTCTGTGTTATCATAGGCTGTTCGTCAGCTCTTCCTTTCATCGCTTCAGTTTGTTCTTCTTCATATCCCGAACTCTGAGAGTGTATCGTTGCCTGCCTACGAACGACACGTGGGTTATAGGACAACAGAAATCCCATAGACGACGCCACTGTTGATGCCGTGTTTCAGGGCCTAGGCAACTTCACACCCCCGGTATACGATGTGAATTATTTGGAGCCCTTGGCAGTATTCCGGTGTGGCTGTACGGTGGCGGTTCATACTTCCATGGCGGTGAATGAAAAATAAGTGTAGGAAAAGTAAAGAGAGATGACACAAGATTTACGTGGTTCGGCAATATGCCTACGTCCACGAGATTTGTGGAGGGAAGTCTCCAATATAATATATCTGCTTACAATTACTCATGGATCCTTATGTCTCATTGTACAGAGAAAGTTGTAACTCTTCCTCAATATATTTCCATTGATTCCCTATTGATCCGTCTGTTCATCATCCCGATCTCCCTATTTTATCAGTCTCAAATCACTAAAAAACCTATCTTTCTATGTTGTTTGGGCCTCTTCTTTTATAGGCTTGTCTGACCCCCTACTGTACATGTCAGCCTGCCATGACTTGGCAGATCTCCCTTGCGTGAACACTCTTATTTCTTCTTTTGACCCTCTGCCATTTTACAGCCCTAATATCTCTCTTGTCTCCCTATCCCCCCTAACATTTGCAGCCCTCATGTCTCACTTTGTCCCTTCTTATCTCTTCTTGGTCTCCCTTTTTATCCTTAGTAATGGCTTGGTGGGTTGGGCCCTAATTTTATAGGCTATGGGTATTTTTTTCCCCTCATGATATATATATATACACTAGGCGAGGATCAACGTGTCTAACGTTTGGGTGAAATAGATTTGTGCAGATTAGTAATGTGCACAAACAGAAAAATAATATGAGTTTTTTATCAAAAAAACTTTATTAGTGAATAATTTAATGCATAGATCAGAAAATGAAAAGATTAGTTCAATGGAAACTCATCCGTCCAATGACATGCCTCAGTAGCAGATTCGCCAAATTATCTGCAAGTAAGAGATAAAATAACATTACGCAGACTTGCATCTACTCATTGTATTTTCTAGTTGGGTTTCTCTAGGGCCCTGCAAATATTCTGCTGGAGCCATTGTGAGGCAGAGTCTTCTCTAGTGGCAGGAGAGAATGCAAGAGAAGTCCTGCTTCTAGAACCTTCAATTTCTACTTTGCCAAGCCACGAGTTCTTGCTAACTTGGAAAATCGGAAGAATTGAACTGCTATAATGTTTAAATAGCAAAAAGCATTCTTGAGTTTCCAAGGCTGCATTCTCCTTATTTTGAGTTTCTTGGTTGACATGACAATATACCATGGATTCAGAGATTTATTGTTTTCGTTTATAGTTGGACACATTTCAAACACCAAGGCCTGTTAATATTATTTTGAGGTTAATTTTATCTTGGATAAGAAAATGTCTTTCATTTTCGTATATTTCCGTATATTTCCCGTGTACTTGGTTATGCCTATTTTCGTCTCAATAAAATTATTCTTGTAAAAAAAATCTTGAATCAAAAGTAGTAAGATTTTCTTAATTTTGAGTTCTCCACCCGATTTGAATTCCAAGGTCGCAAAATCACAGACCATTATAAATAATATTGTATTAATAGTTGTAAAAAAAAAAAAATGTGTATCCTTACCCATTGATTATGAATATTTTTGTAAGTTTTTGTGATTTTTTATTTTTTTTTTAAATTTTGATTGATTTTTTTTTACAATATTTTTTTAATGTTTTCCTTCTTCTGTGGCAACCAGGGTTTTTTTTTACAATTGCCTATATGCATGCACCAATTCAACCTGCATAAGATAAAAAGCACACAAAGACCAGCGTAAAGAGAAAAAAGCATGTACTGACACAAAAGCATCAGCTGCAGCCGGTGCATTAGAAACCCCAATAATCCCCAATAACATCATAGTCAACGAAATGAATTAAAAGTTTCTGAATAAAAATAATAAACCCAATCTGCAAAAGAGAAAAAACATATAGTGAAAAAACATAAAAGTGGTGGACTGACAACCTGCAAAACATAAAGGAAAAAAATAATAAAACCAAAACATTCTAATACTCAACGGATAAAGATGTAAAAAAATTAAAAACTGACTAAAAGATAAAAAAAATCACTGTTTCCAAAGCTGCAGTAACTTAACGTTAATTTAACGGAAATCTAACAAGACTTTCCGTTTAATGGTAGTTTCATAGCCACTTATATAATAGTTAATCGGCACAATTACCAACCTATACGCATGCACTGATACAACTAGCAACCGGCAGAAGAGAGAGAGAAAAAAATTGGGTACTGACACAAGTATGTAGAGATACTGACACAAGCAATATATTTTTCCTACTAACACAAGTATCCAGAGATCACTGATAAATATAATTTCCTTTCTCAGTGCATATTTTTTGCTTTACCTACCTAAATATAAAGTAATGTCAGTAGGAAAAAGAAATTGCTTGTGTTTGCGCGCCCATGCAAATAACATGCAGAAGTGCATTTCTTCACTGTTATTGTATTGAGGTCCTCTGTTTCACACTTCACCCCTAGAAAATGTATGTGTGAAAACCATTAGTTAAGATTAAGCCTCTCTTTGAGTTGACTTGAGTTGTATTTTAACTCAGACTATCTAATATCAAGTTTTAAAATGAGTGGCTTGCCTTTAAATCAAGAAAGTGAATTAGATTCAAAACCCATAAGCATGCTCATTTTTATTTAACTGATGTTATGCGGTTCACTTGTTAAAGAACTTCCAACTGAAAACAACAATAGCCTAGTTTCCACTCTTACCTAAAATGCAGTAAGCCTTCAGACTTTCAATATAAGAGAAGCATTTAACATACAAATTTAGTTTAGTAATCTAGAAACTAATGAATGAGATGAAGGATGCACAGGGGCTACCTGTTAACTCCTCAAACCAAACAAATACTTAATAGAAAAATAATGATGCTGATCATAAAACAGCACAGAAGGATGTAACTCTAGACATGCTATAACATTTTTGCAAAACAGCCACAGCTCAGGTAAATAATATATATTTTATACATATCGACGAACAAAAATCCAACAAGCAGATTCACATCCAAAAAAAAATTTAGAACAAAAACCCAACAAGCAAAAAAATAAAATAAAAAAAAATCCACACGAAATGGGAAAAAAATCAAACCATCCTTCAGATTCACATCCCACAGAGTGAAAAGATCCAAAAATCATACTTGAAATTGTGCTAGGGAATTCTGAGCATGATGATGGGCATTCAGAGGGATCCAAGCTTGAAGATCTTTGGGATGAGGAACGGAGGAAAGAAAACCTCCATTGGACACTTTTATTTTCTCAGTTAGCAAATAGAGTAGTGCTACAAGGAAGCCCCCTGAGGCTCACGAAAAGCACAAAATGCAATGTGGATAAGTGAGATTAAAAAAATATTAAAACTGTAAAATACAAATCTCTCTGCATTCTATTGCCCTCCTCCCTAACAAATCTCTTCTTTTTCTGAAAGATCCATTGCTCAAAGGCAGTCGTGAAAGAGTATTGCAGAGATTCTTTTTCTGAAAAACTCATACGCAGACCTAGCTCCTATTAGACCATGAGCATTAGACCTAGCTCTAGTATGGAATCACTCCTCAAATTAACAAAACCATTTCAAAATAAAAGAAATGCTAGATGAACACGGTTCAACAAACTAAAGAAATACTTCGCCAAAAAAAAATCGTTTGAAAAGTTGGAAAAGATATAAGAATTCTAAAACCATCTGCATGCTCATGAAATCAAACAACTCCCTAAAGATTGAAAACAATTAAAATAGAAATGAAACAGACCCTTATACTGGCATTTCTAGGTTTGCGCATGAGTTCAAAAGGCACCATGCTTCTAGACTCTTGCAAAAAAAAAAAAAAAAAAAAAAAGTTAGTAGCATAAGTCGGAAACTTGGAGAAATTTTGGAAGGTTACTGTTTTGTATTGAACTGGAATTTGTCCACAAGAATTTAGTTCAGAGTCCAGACGTCTTTTCATTTGTGGATCATCTTCTACATAGTCCAACTGTATGAGTTTTAGAACGGTTCCATCGAAGCTGCTTTCAGCTCCTTCCTGCACTTGGTATGGGAGTTAATGGCACTGCATTATGTGATGGAGACAAAATGGAGAGAAATGAGATGGTCTCTGGTGGCGCAAAACGAAAGTAAAGGATTCAAGTAAGGGCAAAATAGACATTCACTATTGATGACATGGAGGGTGTGGGTTTCGTGCCTCATGACCGGCGTGCTTTCTAGCATTTTTCTAGCAAATATTGTCCTTGGATCCGGGTCTCTAATTGGACGCCTTCTAGCTTTTTCTTCCAACATCCAAAGAGGACAAAGCAATAAACTGCTTCCACCCTCCCTTAGTCCCTTGTAGGAAGAAAGGCTTAGAAATCTATAGTAAAGGCTTGAAGTCCCTTTGATGGTTCTTGTGGGGAGCACCAGGATGCACTGAAATTGTTGTGGAGGTTGGCTTTTCCTAATAGGTGGCCCCCATCTCTTAAATCCCAGGTCTCCACGGACACAGCGTGGAACTCTTACCACGAAGGCTCTTCCTGCCCAGGAACTCAATAGTAACCAGAGTGCCGAAACCAAGCTGCCGACCACCACTTAACTACCCACAGAAATTGCCGAGACCACCGAAAGAGGTTTTCCATTAACTCAATCATCTTCCATCTGTCTCCACCGAAAGCAACTTTTTTTTCTTTCTTTTCTTCTGTGTCTTCTTACTCTTTTTTCTTCTTTTCTTTTTGGTTCTTCTCCCACCATCTCATATTTCGGCTTACACAGATTGATGCTTGTGCCTGAAATTAGAGCATCAGTTCTAGAAACCCAAGAAAAAACACAAATTTCTTCAAAATATAAAATCCCAAAAAGGCAAGATATTTACATACATGAATAGAGAGATCAACTCTGGTACTCCAAGACTATCCATGGTATGCTAGTTGGTGAACGAAATTTCACATCTGAGAGCTTATCTCTCGCTGAATATTCGCCGTGAGCTTCTTCCAACGTAGTGCAGTGCCGGCCACCTTTGATTTATCAGCATCCATGGCAGCTCCACCTAAATCCACCACCAACCCCAAAACAAAAAATAAAACCACCAAAATGCACAACTCAAACAAAAACTCAGATTTCAAACACACTCAAGAGCACATGCAAAAGCTAAAGCTTCAAAATTATTTTACCTAAAGACAACGACGACACCAAGGCCTCGCCTTTGACAATGAAACCAGCACATTTATCCGCATCGCAGGTAGCAGTGGGCTTTGGCGAACCAGTGTTCAGTAGATCAGGGGATTGCAGAGAGAAAGAGAAGATGAAGAGACAAAGAAGGAAAGGAGTTTGGTTTTTGGAGAGTTGTTTGTGTCAGTTTGTATTTCATATTATGCAGAAAAATAGCCACAAACGGGGGGCTTAACTGGACTTATAGCAGAAAAATAGCCACAAACCTACCTGAAGAGAGATGACGCATAGATGAAGTCAAAAAGAAGATGCAGAGAAGAGAGAGAGAGGAAGAAGAGAGAAAAAGCTTACTTTCGGTGAGAAGAAGAAACTGAAAATGAAGAGGGAAGAGAAACATGAAAGTAGAAAGACTGAGAGAAAAGAAGGTAAAGCTGCTGGCACTCAAAAGACATTTACATCCTCACAAAAACGGACACAAAGGAATAAAGAAGAAGGACAAAAAAGACACAATACAGCACACAAAACTTTTACACGGATGAACAAGAATTCACTGTTCATTATTGTAGCGTCTCGATAGCCACTTATATAATAGAAGAGATATTGAGGTACAAATGGAATGTGTGATTCTCCAAACCAAATACCCTAGCTATATGTTAAAAACATTATGACCTAGAAGGTTCTGATCCATAACTTCAAAAGAGTTGGTGGCTGTACGTTAGGGTTAGAGAGGTCCCTGCTGTAGTTTACTTTCCGGCCTCCTCCTTCCTCTCTCTCTAGCCATGCAAGCAACTGCATGCAGGGGACTACATGAATTGGAGACGGTAGGTTTTAATTATATTAGTATACCCAAAACCTTTTCATCCATATCGACTAAAAACTACTTGCCTCAAACATGGAGCTCTCAAATTGGTTACAAAAATATAAACATGACTTGACAATTTATTGAAAGTGATCATGATCATGACAGTCTTGTTTGAATTTCACGATTGAGTAGATCGTCGCACGTACAGTTATGTAAAAATGACCTTGATCGATCTTCTTCATATATATAAATGGTGATCAATATGACAGTACTACTCTTATAAATGGCCATATATGTTGATATATATTGAAATCCAAACAGCTTGCTGTATCTTCCTAATGATCATATATTTTTGGTTCTGCACGTATATATATATAGCTAGCTTTACAAGGGGGCTAATCAAGCCTTCGATCGATTCTGTCGGCCCAATGAATCATATGATATTGCTGATCAACTATATATAATTTAATTGATGTTACATATAGAATTCCAAAGGGTTTGATCAATTATAATTTTGTCATACGGTTTTCCTCTCTGGCTTTGGCCTGAGTACTGGAGGTATTGTCACTGAATTATGCAGTATTGAGGTTTCCTTGTTGAGCCTGTAAGCTCTTTATACAGCTGGGAAAGCTGACGTTCGGGAAGATGGATGACATGTAAATAAAAATTAAGCGTAAAACTTAATGCTTCATAAATTCCAAGATCTTGACTATCATGATTTTCATAAACATAAATAACATACCGGAATTCATAGCGATTTCTTCAATTAATTCTTGGTCTGAAAATGTAGAATTCTCCTTGAGATAAGTTTCTCTCTCTTAACCCTTTCTCTAAATGAAAAGTTACATTCACTCATAAATGATGGAAACCGTACAATACTTCCTAAATGGGTAGAGAGAGGACCTATTTCCTTTTAGTAACTGCCAATGGTTTTGTAACCACCACTCTATAGAGGAAATGACACTGTTGTTTTCAATGAATTTTTCACACACTTTATTGATGTAATAAGAGCTGACTTATATACATAGCTAGGAAAATCTATTTATGGTAATGTACATCAATTTGCCTAAAACTATGCAGTAGTTATAGATTTGTTAAAGGTAATACAACGGTTACAAGAATATACAAAATTGATTTGAATGATCTTGCTTGATTGTAGGCTAGATGTGCTCTGTTCAATCATTGCCTTGATCCTTGCAATCTGTCTTTATACGCCCCCGCAAGATTGAGCTTCCATTAGCAAGCCCAATCTTGTATCTCAAGATTTCAGTTCTTTGTCAACAGATCAGCCAATTGGTTTTGTGTATGAACATATCGAACTTGGAGAGAACCACGTTGAACCAGATCACGAACAAAATGGAGATCGATTTGTATGTGTTTGATGCGTGAATGTTGGACTGGATTGAAACTTAGATGCGTAGCACCAAGGTTATCATAGAGTAATAGGGGAGCTGCTTTTAGTGGAACACCTAGCTCGTGAAAAAGTCCAAGAAGCCACATTGTCTCGGATGCCACATTTGCAAGGGCTCAATATTCAACTTTAGTGGTAGATCTTGCAACTGCTCTTTGTTTTTTTGAGCTCCATGAAATAGGATTTGGGCCTAAAAAGCTAATATAGGCAGGTGTGGAGGTTCGATCATCAATATTTCCAGCCCAATCAGCATCGGAATAGGTGATTAAAGCTGGAGGTCCAGATTTTGTGAGCTGTATATATACCATGGAAGATGGTTTGCTTTAAGTATCGAAGAAGCCTTTTTGTTGCTGTGAAATGAGTGGTGGTAGGCTTGTGCATGAATTGGGCCAACTTGTAAACCCATATCCTTAAGAGAGAAACGATCTCCCAGTTTCTTGTTGATTGAAGCCACAAAATTTTTGTTATTTCCTGTAACCACAATATCATTGACATACACCAAGAAATAACAGATTATAGAGTCCTTTCAATAAATAAACAAAGACAAATCAACTTTGGAAATTTCAAACCCAAGCTCAAGCAATACATTTTTCAGTGTAGTGTACCAAGCCCTGGGA
Organism: Juglans microcarpa x Juglans regia; assembly: GCF_004785595.1. Taxonomy (NCBI): domain Eukaryota; kingdom Viridiplantae; phylum Streptophyta; class Magnoliopsida; order Fagales; family Juglandaceae; genus Juglans; species Juglans microcarpa x Juglans regia. The sequence continues at coordinate 36,463,134 of NC_054598.1, read as the reverse complement.
GCTTGTTTAAGGCCATATTTGCCTTTTTGAGCCTAAACATGATTGGGTTTAGATGGATCTTTGAAACCTTGGGGTTGCATCATATATACAGTCTCAGATAATGTACCATGTAAAAAGGCATTATTAACGTCCATTTGTCTTAAATCCCAACCATTCACAATGGCAATAGACAAAACGGTTGGAATGGTGGCTAGTTTAACTACTGGACTGAAGGTCTTTTTGTAATCAAGCTCTGGACGTTGATTATAACTCTTTGCAACTAAGCGGGCTTTGAATCAATCCACTGATCCATCAGGTTTTCTCTTGACCCTGAACACCCACTTGCAGCCCAACGGATTATAGTTCAAAGGGAGTGGTACTAAATCCCAAGTTTCAAGCTTCATGAGAGATGTAAGCCCACTAAATCCCAAGCCCACTGGATTACATCACGCCATTGTGGTTGAGATAAGGCCTGACTCATACAGGTTGGTTCAATGGTCTCAGAGAGTGGTTGTTTAGACACAGAATTGAGTTGTTTGGGTTTAAAAATTTTGTTCATTGACCAAGTGGTCATTTGGTGAAGACGTTGAACAGGTGGGTTTGAGGGAATTTGGGCATTCGGGTTTTGGGAATTTTCCGCTTGTCCTATTGTTTGCTCAACAAGTGAGGAGTGAGGAAGCAGTGAGTGTGAATCATGCAAACAAGTGTTGGGACTAGAAGTAGGAGATGAAGAATTCAAGTCCAATGAAATTTGACCTAGATTTTCAGATGAAATCGGAAGAGAAGAAGAAAGAGGGTTGACGAGATTACCTGAGGAGGATACGTCGACAGCGGCTACACCTTCCGGAGTCGTTGATGCGGGCAACAGGGCAGACGGCGTTGGCGAGGGCACGGGCGTCACCTGGGCATCGAAGACCAGAGGGACATTGTGAGATTTTAGTGTTTGGGTTTTCGGTTTGGTAGAAGACAGAGTGGGAGTGTTTGGTTCATCAAATAGAGCATGCCTAGAAATGTAAATCTTGTGAGTTTTACGGTTAAGACATTTGTAGGCATTTTGGGTTTAAGAGTACCCGATAAACACACAAGGTGAGGATTTTGGCTGCATTTTATGAGTGTTGTAGGGCCGGGTAAGTGGGCAACAAAGACAACCAAATTTTCTTAATTTGAGGTAATTTGGTTTTTGACCAAAGAGAGCTTCAAAAGGGGAATGATTTTGAAGAAGATAAGTGGGTTGCCTATTGATTAAATAGAATGCTGTTTGGAAAGCATGAGGCCAATATGAAAAAGGTAGCGATGTATCATGGAGAAGAGTGAGACCCGTTTCGACAAGATGACGGTGATGACGCTTGGAGACACCATTTTGTTGCGGAGTGTGTGGGGCGGAGGTATAGTGACCAATACCATTGACCAATAAAAAGGATTTTAATGCAATGAATTCCCCACCATTATCAGAGTACAAATTTTTTTTTTGGTTTGGAAGCTTGTTTCTACAAATTTTTTGAAGTGAGGAAAAATTGTAGACACCCCAGATTTTGTAACCATTGGATAGAACCACATGTATTTTGTGAAGTGGTCAACCAAAATGAGGTAATAACGAGATCCATCGATTCCGGTATAATGTGCAGTTCCCCAAACATCAGTGTAAATAAGTTCAAGTGGTGCATGACTTTGAAGACTATTGGTATGAAAAGGTTGTTGATGTGCTTTATTAATGGAGCATGAACTACATAATTGAGAAATATTTTTTTCTTTGACAACGGGAAGAGAAAAATTCGTAACAAGATGTTGAACTATTAGAAGTGATGGATGCCCAAGACGCTTGTGTCACCGATCAATTGAGGCCCGTTCATGCACATTAGCAACCATTTTAGAGGTGGGAGACATCATTGATTCCCGAAAAATGTAGACACCATTTTCACATGCTCCTCGAAGTAGAATCACCCCCGTGATCTTGTCCTTCACAAAGAAATGAAAAGGGTGAAATTCGACAACAACGTTATTTTGTTTGGTAAGATGATGAACGGAAATTAAATTTTTGGAAAGGTTTGGAACACAAAGAGTATCACTCAAGATAAAAGTGCGGTTGGGTGAATGTAATTCCAAAGAACCAATTTGTGAGATAGTCAAACCTGAACCATCACCAAGAATTACTTCATCAGTACCATCATATTCATTGTGAATGGACAAATTTGCAAGATCACCCGTCATATTGTGAGAGGCCGCTAAGCCCATGAGCCAAGTTTTGTGTTTTCTATTAGAAGAGGTTACGCAGTTGACTGTGAAATCTTTGGACTGGAGTTGAGGACAGTGCTTTGCGGTATGGCCCATTAGCTCACAAAACTAACAATGCAGTGTGTAACGTTTCTGGTTGTTAATGGGCTTGCCAGACCCATAGTTAGAGCGACGTCCATCACGTTGGTGGCCATTTGATTGGCGGGCTGAGTTTTGGCCTTCATTATGGTGAGGCCCGTTCGGTTTATAAGACTTCTTTGAGGAGTCAACTCCAGATGAAGGTTGGCGTTTGTTTGTGAAGTTTGTCGTCATCACCATTTGTTGAGTAGCAACTTCCAGACGCTAAAGGTAGGATTCATGACCCACTAAGAGATCGTGCAGCACTTCAAACACCAAGGACTTCTCCCGTGCTCAGATCGGTGCAGCAATCTCACAGAAATTAGGCCTTAACCCATTCAAGACATAGAGGGTTAAATCGTCATCCGAAATTGGATGATTGATGATGGCGATTTCATCCGCCAAAGCCTTCACAGCATGCAAAAAGTTAGAAATTGACCTATTTCCATGTTGAATCAAGGTGAGTTCCTCCTTGAGTTGCATAGCCCTTGTTCTTGAACGGCTAGCATATAACGTGTTGAGTTTATTCCAAGCCTCGTGTGATGTTTTTGCTGTGGCTATGAGCGTTGTGATTGTGGGGGATGTAGAGGCTAGGATGGCACTGAGGAGATGTTTATCCTGTCGAACCTAATGAGTTTTGTTGAGATCGGTAGTTGAAGTGCCGACGGGAGGAGGGCAAGAAGATATGCCATTGACATAGTCAAGCAAATCAAAGCCAATAAGGAGTGCTTCGAATTGAGCACACCATTGAGGAAAAGTGGAGGGTCATGTTAACTTTTCATTGATTTGGGCAGTGATATTGAGGGCAATAAGTTGTTTATCAGTGCCGGAAATGGTATGGGTATTGAGTGGTATGGATTATGAGGAGGACATCATATTTGGGATCGGATGCTCTTGAGAGAATGGCTCTTCTGATACCATATAGAGGAAATAACATTGCTGTTTTCAATGAATTTTTCACACACTTTATTGATGTAATAAGAGCTGACTTATATACAAAGCTAGGAAAATCTATTTATGGCAATGTACATCTATTTGCCTAAAACTATGCAGCAGTTACAAATTTGTTAAAGTTAATGGAGCAGTTACAAGAATATACAAAATTGATTTCAATGATCTTGCTTGATTGTAGGCTAGATGTGCTCTGTTCAATCATTGCCTTGATCCTTGCAATCTGTCTTTATACACTCCACTTCCCATCAAAGTAAGGAGTAAAAATAGGAAACTACCACTCTAATCGTATCAACTAATATTCTAGAGATTAGATCAGATAACATCATTTTAACATGAGACTAAAAGTCATACATGTGTCATATGGGACATTAAAAAATATATCTAACATTCTCCCACTTGGCCCATATGACTAATTTTATTTTAGCCTCAATGAAGTAAACATTATGCGCATAAAACACTAATCCATCTCTAACTATAATTGGTCATCATAAATACTATGGTCAAATGAATCACTAGTATGAGTCATGGCGGTTGCACATCAATTAGGTGACATAGTCCCTTCCATGTACTACAACACCAACAATTCAATCAACCATGGTTCATAAATGAGAAGTATCCAAAATTGGTCCAACAAAAATTGTATTTGTAAAAGACTTCCCATTATCATTTATCCAATCTCATAGATGTACATACAAAATGGAAAACACAAAAAATGAGAAACATGATTAATGAGATCTCAAAGTGTCTAATAACATAAACAAACCATTGCAATCCAAAACATAATAGGCATCAAGGGATACAATCAAGACCCATCCTTTTAATATGTTCGTTTAAATGTCTTTGGTGGTAACCCTTTAGTTAGTGGATCTGCAACCATGAGCTCAGTATTAATATGTTCATTAGACACTCATTGTTTCTGAACTTCCTCCTTAACGGCAAAATACTTTAACTCCATGTGCTTGGCACCATTAGAGTATTTGTCGTTCTTGGAGAAAAATACAGCTGCAAAATTATCACAATAAATTCTCAGCGGCTTCTCAATAGTGTCGACAATAGCAAGCCCTGAGAAAAACATTTGCAGCCATAAACCATGAACTATGGCCTCAAAGCATGCCACAAACTCAGCTTCCATTATGGATGCAGCAATAATAGTATGTTTAGCACATTGCTGCTCCAGCCAGCAGATAGACATAACCAAAAGTTGATTTTCTACTATCAACACATCTAGCAAAGTCTGAATCAGTGTAACTAATCACCTCCAAATTATCAGACCTCTTGAAAGTAAGCATATAATCTTTTGTTCCCTTTAAGTACCTCATCACTTTCTTTGCAGCTTTCCAATGATCCATTCCAAGATTACTTTAGCATCTGCCCAACATACCAACTCCAAAATTGATGTCTGGCCTGGTGCAAGTTTGTGCATACATGAAACTTCCTATAGTAGAAGCATAAGGAACTCTTTCCATCTGTTTACGTTCTCATTCATTCTGTGGACATTGCATGAGACTAAATTTATCCCCTTTCTGAATTGGGGCAATACTAGCTAAACAGTTCTCCATACCAAATCTCTCTAAGATTGTTCAAATATATCAGTTTTGAGACAACCCCAACAAACCACGTGAGTGATCACAAAATATTTGTATTCCAATCACATAAGTTGCATCATCGATATCTTTCATTTCAAAATTCTTAGAGAGGAATTTCTTAGTTGTGTGCAATAAACCAAGATCACTACTGGCAAGCAATATATCATCAACATATAAAATCAGAAATATAAACTTGCTCCCACTAACCTTCAAGTATATACACCGATCAACAATGTTTTCCTTAAATCCGAAGGAAGTAATAGTATCATTGAATATAAGATACCACTGTCTAGACGCTTGTTTAAGTCCATATATTGACTTATTTAATTTGCAAACCATGTGTTCTTTTTCCTTTATGGAAAAACCTTCAGGTTGATCCATATAAAATTTTTCTTCTAAACTCCCATTCAGAAAATCAATTTTCACATCCATTTGGTGTAGCTCTAAATCAAAATGAGTAACTAATGCCATAATGATTTTAAGTGAGTCCTTCTTGGATATAGGAGACAATGTCTCCTTATAATCAATACCTCCTTTATGAGTCAAACTTTTGCCCACAAGTCTAGTTTTTTGTCTTTCAATATTACCTTTTGAGTCGCGTTTGGTCTTAATGACCCATTTACAACCAACTGCTTTATTTCCTTCAAGCAATTCGACAAGTTCCTAGACTTTGTTTTGATCCATTGATTTCAACTCATCATTTATGGCATCAATCCATTTATCAGAATCATTATAGCCAATGGCTTGTGAAAATGAAACCGGGACTTTACTTGTCCCAATATCATAATCAGATTCTTATAAATAAACCACATAATCATCAGAAATAGCAGGTCTTCATTCTCTTTGAGACCTTCTTAATGTTGATTGTTGTGGTTCTTCCATAATTGGTTCATTAGTGATAATCTTAGTAGGGAGTGATTGATCATTAATTTGTTGTTCAACATTGTCAAAGGATTTTACAATTGTACGAACAACAACTTCTTTAGAAGTTATGGGCAGTGGGACTTGCACCCTAACTTCTTGAATATTTGTTTTTTGTAATTGATCACTCCCACTGATTTCACCATTCTCAATGAATCTGACATTACCCATTTCAATAATTTTTGTACTATGATTAGGACAATAAAAGCTATACCTTTGAATTTCATTGGATAACCAATAAAGTAACTACTAATGGTTTTGAAATCCAATATCTTTTCATGTGGATTATAAATCCTAGCCTCCACTGGGCAACCTCAAACGTGCAAGTGCCTTAATCTTGGTTTCCTTCTTGTCCAAAGTTCAAAATGAGTTTTTGGAACTGCTTTAGTAGGAACCCTATTCAATAAATAAACAGTGGTCTTAAGGGCTTCCATCCATAATGAAATGGGTAAAGAGGAATTACTTAACACACTCCGAACCATATCCATCAATGTATGATTACGCCTTTCAGCCACTCCATTTTGTTGAGACATACCTGGCATAGTGTATTGTGCACATATACCATGCCTTTCTAGGAGTTTAGCAAATGGGCTAGGGCGTTGACCCAACCCATCATATCTTCCATAATATTCACCACCTCTATCTGATCTGATAATTTTCACCTTTTTTATCTAATTGCCTTTCAACCTCAACAATGTACACCTCTAGGGCATTCATTGCTTGAGATTTTTTATGCAATAAATAGACATAAAAATAACGTGAAAAATCATCAATGAAAGTGATAAAATATTTTTCTTTACCAAAAGATGGCAAGTCAAAAGGCCCACAAATGTTTGTATAGACAATTTCAAGAAGTTCTCCACTTTTTGTAGCACCCTTCTTTATGTGTTTGGTTTGTTTTCCCTTAATACAATTCACACACACATCGAGATCAGTAAAATCTAGGTTAGGCAAAATCCCATCTTTTACTAATCTCTCCATTCTTTCATTGGATATATGACCCAAACGTTTGTGCCACAAGTAGGAAGAACTTTCATTGATTAGGTTATGTTTAGTTCCAACATTATGATGCAGGGTTAGAAGGCTTTTAGCAAAACGACTACTAAGATTCAGTTTATACAAACCATCACATAAACTAACAGAACCAATGAAAGAAGAATTCTTAAACAAACTGAATCTTCTACTATGAAATGAAAAGGAATAACCTTGAACGTCAAGTTTAGACACAGAAACCAAATTAGGAGAAATAGAAGGAACATAAAGTGTCTAAAGCAAATCTAGATAACAATCAGTGTCTAGAAATAAACGAAATGTCCTGGTAGCAATCACTGGAACTTTGACTCCATTTCCAACAACTATTGAATCTTAATTTTGGTTTAAAGTCTGGATTGTAAGGAAGCTCTGCATCGACTTAGAAACATGAATAGTGGAACCTAAGTCCATTCACCAAGTATTAGAAGGAACTTCATTACGATTTGATTCGAGACATACGTAAGCTAAAGGCTTACCTTTCTTCTCAAACCATGCCCTACGTTTGTGGCAATCTCTTTGAACATACCGAAACTTCTTACAGAAACGACACTTGATACTTTTTTATCCCCTCTCATGAGCCTCTATACCTTGAGGAGGCCCATTGATTTTAGGTGGTTATACCCTTTTGCCCTTCTTAGGTTTCTTCCACTTCTTACTAGCTCCTTTGCTTATAAGGTGAACTAAATGATGTCCTTGTTGCTTAAGCCTTGTCTCTTCTTGAACAAGCATACTGGCCAATTCATTTACATTCCACTTATCCTTAATAGTGTTGTAATGAATTTGAAATGGCCCATACCGAAGAGGCAAGGAGTTCAAAATAAATTGAATAAGAAAAGACTCATCCACATTCATCCCAAGAGCCTTCAGCTTAGCAGCTAGATTTGACATCTCAAGGATGTGCTCATGCATCCCACGAGTACCATCAAACTTCATGGTGGTGAGTTCAGCCATTAATGTCCCAGCAAAAGACTTGTCAGCTGAACAAAAACGTTCTTCCACAGTCTTAAAAAATTCCTTAGCAGTGTCACGTTCAGGAAGTGTTGACTTAATGTTGTTCACTATACTCATTCGCATAAACATAATGCTCAATCTGTTTGACATTTCCCAAGAATGACTTAAAGTCTTTTCTTCCGCACTACTTTCCTCAGTAATAGCAGGCAGTTTCTCAATTCGGAGTGCCAAATCAAGATCCAGTACACCTAGGTGAAACTGGACTTGCTTAGACCAGTCTGAGAAATTTGTTCCATTAAGGATCGGAACAGATGAAGCATGCAAATGAAGTGAAACAGGAATTGAAACTGCAATTAAAATTTATGCTCACACATTAATGCTTTGAGTTAAATAATAAGCAATAAATAGTACTGCTGTAACACATCTTTGGATGAAAATTACAGCATACAAAATTAAACTTTTGACTATTATGGTGATTCCCTTTCACGTATTAAAAAATAATTAATAATGTATTCATCATGCGATAGGTCCGTTACGTTTGAGCATCCGATTCCAACTCTCAATTAAAGATACACATTAATTATTTTACTTTAGTATATTAATCACAAGAAAAGTGGTGCACCTTTGGTCCAGGTCAAAATATTCTCGTGATCAAAGATACATATAAATATCTATTCAAAAATTTGCAAAGTCATTTTCTTTATACTTGGGATATGAGTATTAAGATCCAAAATACAACTTGAAACCTATGACTTTCTAATAATGATAATGATATATTCATTTCTTCTTCTTTCCTTCCCCAATGCGATCTTGAAGTGAAATAACACGTTCCATCCGGACCATCATCTCCCTCTGTATTTGCTTTTGAACTTCAATGGGTATTCTCTCCTTCTAGTCTCTTTGTTGCTCCTGCAAACACATCTCTAAATCAGACTATCACGATAAGAGAGACTCCAACTTCTGCTGCCTCAACTTCATCTGCTCAATTTTTTGGCGTGCTGCATCTAAATCTTTGGTAAGATTGTTAACCTCCGAAATCAAGGTCGTAGATGATGAACCGACATGCTTGAAAGAACATCCCAAACCTCTTACCAAACCAGACTTGGTCTTGAGTACTTGTATATGTCTATGTCACTAGGAGAGGATTCTGCAGAGGTTAATTGGATCTCAATCATTTTTATCTGCAATTACAACAAAAAGATACAATAAGTAACATATTAAAAGAAATGAGGAATCAAACATACTATGAATTCACATGTTGCATAATTTATTCACAGAAAATAATCTCACTTCCATAATTATCTTTTTAGGATCACAGAAAATTCAAATTAATTGGAAGTATATAATGTTAACATACATTCATACCAATATATATATATAAGCATGGCAATAGTTTTGATGAACTCGAGGCCTTCACGGATTCTGTATGAGATTTTTATCAATCAATGGCAGTACAATATACACCTTCCATAAACCTAAGTGTGATCTTTGTGATTAATTCCATGATTAGGATTGTCAATTCGGGTTCCAGCTCGGGAACCCAAGTATACACAGACCTAAACCCAGGTTTCAAACCTGGGCTAGAACCCGGACCGAGTTAGCCCGGGTCAAACGCAGACCAGAACCCGGATGAATTTGGATTTTTTAAAACTCGGATTCCAGGTTAACTTGAGTTGGTTAATTTTTTATTTTATTTTTTACATAAAAGCCTATATTGTTTATATTATATTGATGTATGATTAGAATGATTTTATAAAATCAAATCAAATGAAAATGAATGAGACATATATGATGTAATTCACTACATATAACACTGTTCGAATTAATTTGCTAAGAATATTACAAAACACATACACTGCTTTAATCAAACTTCAATACACAATAATAAACTACAAAGCTTGGTCTTGTATCTTTTCATACTCATTGTTCCATTATTCCCTGAAAGGTTTTTTCAACCTCATTAGTTTCTGTCTCTGTACAGCATGGATCCATTGTCTCATCATTGATGCTACTAGAACTCCTGAAACCATCACATGAAAGTATTATTAGACTATTGTCAAACTAACAAATGATGCTAGCATTCATAAGCAGCACATTGTTATTCAATATTTGTATTACATGCTTAGATACGAAAGTACGTACTCCAAACTTCAATTGAATTAGAAGCATCGATAATAGTGGATGTAATTCTGGAAGCAGCCAAAACTTCGTCTTCATCATCACTTTGTGCTTTTAAATTCCTTAACATTTAGAGTAACAAAGCATTAAGAAGTAGAAGACTCCATTACTCCACATATAATATATGCGAAATGAAAGAAATAGAGAGTATGTTGCATACCTCAAAAGTTGCACTTTTGACAATTTCAGTAGTATAATGTCAACAAATTATACAATAAAAATATTCTAGGCTGCAAATAATGGATAGTGACATGGCTTTCATAGATTGGGCGAACAAGTAAGACTGATTTGTCATCACCTCTGGTCGAGAATACAAGGAAATTGGTGATGTAAGATTATGCTTTCCAACAAGTAGCTTCCAATTTTGAGATATGATGGTGGCATAGAACTCTCTAAGAAGTTATTGTAAAAAAGATCTAGTTCAGTGCAAATGAACATACCCAGTTTCCATTAATAACCTTTTTGAGATAAAAATTATTAAAGTTTAAGAAATAAATGTAAAATGGGATACACAAACAGGGTGGAATGCACAAACAAAATCACAATCAGTATAACTAACAAAGAACTACGAATACATGTATCATCTGACAGAGTGATCGAGAATATCTTCACTCACAAATTTTTTAACTTTTCCAAAACAGAAATAGATGATGGTATGGGTCCTTCAGGTCCACTAGCAATCATTTCACTCACAAATCCACTTGCATTTCTCATCAAAAGAGAAACAGAAACAAACCACAACTTTTATATGATTAACATAAAGGTTTAAAAAGTTATAACCATAGAGTATAAAAAATTGCTAAAATATTAAAAAAATTAAAAGATTCAAAGGTTTAAAAAGTTATAACCAATGTTTAAAAAAAAAAACTTAGAAGCCTAAAAAATCGTGAACTCACTTTCAAAAAAAAGAAGCGACAAAGTATTCCTACACATGTTATCCAATTAAAAAATGGAAATGGAAATGATTTGAGTTTGGCTAAACTTCAACTTTCTAACTAAATAAACTCAAACTCAAAGGAACAAATTTGGCACCCATTTTATTGACTTGAAGCTTTGAAAATTTTTCACAAATGAGAGAGTAATTGTGACGTCAATTATAGAACTAGCAATGATTATAATTGTCGCTAATAATCTTGTTGTAGTAGAGTATTGTCAACTAGTTTCATTTTTTCATAAATAACAAGTTTTAGTGAAACTGTAATTTTTTGTCAATTTTAGGCTAATACTCAACTAGATAAATCGCCACGAATGAGGATATCATTTCCAACGGTGAAATTAAATCGCTGGAAAAGTTCTATACCAAAGATTTCATCCGTTGTCGGGAAAAGTATTTATCGATAAGGTATTGTATTTTATTTTATATTTTTTCTTAATGATTAAGGGAGTGACTATTATTAAAGTAGTTGTAGTACACTTGTATTTTTCTAACTCCATACAAAAATACATGATGAACAAGTTAGATCGTAATTCGGTTGTTTTACTAGAAAATCTTGATATGACGTACGAGCAAAAAACAAACTGATCTCTCAAATATTATTTGAGATCACATTGAACCTTGCTAGTACAATGAGATCATGATCAGGTGGTGTTAAAGACCATGCAAGAAACTATTGGAGGGCCGTGCATGTATGTGTGTAACACCCGGGCCCAAGGCCCAGGTACAGATGAAGCCCAGCTCAGAAGACTCCAGTAAACGGCGTCGTTGGTGAGTTTTATTTTTCCCTCTTTGTTTACTTCTTCCCGTCGGTTTCTTTTTCTTTTCTTCTTTGGTTTTCTTTACTTTCCCAGCTTTCCTGTTCTTCCCAAAAACCTCTCCATTCCGTGTGCCTCTTCCCACGTTCCTATGGTTATTCTCAGACTCTCCCTCTTACGCAGATCTTTGGGTTCATCCTTGGCTGGTGCTGCGTTTCCGTGAGCACTTGAAATCTCGTCGCCGTTGGCTGATTTTTTTTTCTTCCACAACGGTGAGCCATCGCTCTTTTTTTTTCTATTTCTCTTTACTCTTAGCCGATTTTGTGATTTTTCTTTGGGTAATGGCAGTGTTCAGTTCCTCGTGGGTCTCGAAATCTTGTGCCATTGTCGAGTTCTCTCTCTGAAGTTTCTTTTCGGTAATCATCCCTCCCATTCACTGATCTCACTTTTAATTTTTACTTCTACCCCCTGCTTTTGCACACACACAGACCCTCTTGTACGTTATTTTCTATGACTTATTTTTTTTCTTTTCTCTTTTCACACACTCTCTTTGTTTCAGTCCATTGCGCACACACTCAGTTTATTTTTTTTTCTTCTCTCATCTTCACAGAGCGTTTGCCCCTTAGAGCAGTGCCCCTTGTGTTTGTCAGTTGTTGTCTTAGAGTCCAACGTTGGTAAGCTTTGTTACTCTCTCTTTCTTTTTTTTTAAGTTTAATTATTTTAGTTATTTATGTTAAAGTGTGGTATTTTGGGTTGATGTGTGTGGCGTATGGAAGTGATTGAGGGCTATTCCGGGGTGGTTTATTGACTGTGTGTGCAATGGGTGTTTGAGCTGGATGTGTTGGGTGTATTATGAGTGGTGCAGGTACCCAAGTCTTGAATTGTTGAATGACTAAAATACATGATGGTTGAAGTTTTATTTTGAAGGTAGGAGTTGACGTATTGTTTGTGTCATGTTTTAGTCATAGGAGTTGCTGTTGTTGGTTTTGGAAATATTTATGGTTTGTTTGGTATTGATAAAAGGTGGCTGTTTTGGGGTTTAAATACTAATGGTTTGAGGAGGATATTGTTCAGGTTTAATTTTCTGATAGTTATTGAGTTAAGAAGGGGCTGTTTTGGTTTATTACTCAATAAAAGGTAGCTTACTGGACTGGTTTATTAAATGTTGGGTATATATTTTGTTTAGGTGGTGTTACTACTAGAGTTCCGACTCAAGATGTTGATAATACACGGAAGTCAAGTAAGCGGGGTTCATATACTAGATTTGTATAAAAGAAATGAAATGAGGTTGACTTTGAAAATATGCTTGTTTGTTTTTGAAAAGAAATCTGAAAACGACCTCAGATGTTTGTTCTGCATATACATAAATTCTATATAATAGAAAGTATTTTTCTGTCATGACTGGTGTAGACATGAGTTAATTTTATGCATTCTGTTTCTTAACTATGCAAAAGGAGCGAATATGAAAATCTAAAAGTTTTTGCAATGAATAAATGAAGATGTTTTGGATTCTGATTATTTCAAACATGTGCAATGATCTGAAGCTATTCAGTATTTTCTTTTGATACGATGTGTCATCTGAAAACCTTGGCACGAAGTTATGATTCTGTATATGAATGTGATCTGATTCCGATGATGTTCCGTTCTGTTTTCTGTTAAGGCCCAGCCACGGGTATAATGGTGGTTTATAACCATACCATGGGGGTGAAACATGGAATACGGCCCAACCACGGGTATAATGGTGGTTTATAATCCTACCACGGGGGTGAAATATGGAATACGGCCCAGCCACGGGTATAATGGTGGTTTATAACTCTACCACGGGGGTGGAACATGGAATACGGCCCAGCCACGGGTATAATGGTGGTTTATAACCCTACCACGGGAGTAAAACATGGAATACAGCCCAGTCACGGGTATATTGGTGGTTTATAACCCTACCACGGGGGTGAAATATGGAATACGACCCAGCCACGGGTATAATGGTGGTTTATAACTCTACCACGGGCGTGAAACATGGAATATGGCCCAGCCATGGGTATATTAGTGGTTTATAACTCTACCACGAGGTGAAACATGGAATACGGCCCAGCCACGGGTATAATGGTGGTTTATAACCATACCACGGGGGTTAAACATGGTATTTGTCCCGATGTAATGCTATGAGATGATATGAATATAATGTTTCAATTTGGATATGCCAAAGGATTTTCTTTTTGGGAACAAGTTTGTTTTCTGAAAATTTCGCTCTGATGTTTTGTAACAAGTTTTGTTTATACAATCTGAAAGTAAATATGTTGTTTCTGCATTCTGAAAGAAAATGTTTTGTTCTGCTTGTTGAACGTTATAAATGCTCATATTTACATGCTAGTATATGTTCTCTGCTTGCTAAGTTGTTCATAACTCACCCCTTAATCTTCATAATATTTTCAGATGACATTAATGGTTCAGCTGAAGATCAGTATTAGAGTTTGTAGACAAGAGTAGCTGTGGTTAGTTTTGGGTATCTCGTGGTATTAGTGCTGCTGTTGGATGTTATTTATTTATTAAGTTGATTTCAATGGATTTAGACTGTTTATGGAGACTTATGTCAATTTTATTTTATTCTAGGTTATTATTTGAGACACGGAGAAAAGTTGATATTTATTTGGGTTGTTGGATTGAGGATTTGATATGTGAGAATGTATGATTTATTAATTTGGAGTTGATTATCAGGTTATATGAGTTAACACTCCGGACCCTCGGGATCGGGGCGTTACAATGTGTGTTAGTAGTATTGTTTATGCAATATTGTTAAGATGTTCATCAAATCTTTCTACGAGTTATCTTAATTTCTATATATCTAGATTCCATTTTCGTGACGGGTCAACCTTTTTTCATGACTCTTCAAATTGTAGATGCATTTTTAATTTAATGGATATATATATATATATATATATATACACATCGTTTTCATCATAATTAGTATATCTGCTTCTCACCAAAAAGTTTATGGATTTGGTTCAGAACTCCTTTGCAAACCATTATATATATTGACAACATCCATAAAATTAAAAATATATAATAAATCTAAAAGATTCAAATTTTAAGCAATTCAAATGTAGATTAGGTATTTAATATATTTGTTATTTATTTTTACAAAAACTCATAATGAAAATATAGCATATAGCTTTTAGGATCCTTATCGGAGCAGACTTAATTTGACTATCATCTTTTAGTAGTCAATGTCAAAACCTTGGATATATGGAGATTCTACACTTGTTTAGAGTTTCGATTTTTGGGATTTCCGATTTTTATAGGTTCATTAGTCTAAGATATATATATATATATATATATATATATATATATTCCTTGCATATTATTCACCATTTATTATAGATTTTCACTTTTTAACAATTATGAGTTTTTGAAATATTAACTCAATTATCATAATAGATGCACAAGGTATTTTTCAGCGTTTCATTAATATTTATCATAAAATAGTCACTACAACTTTATTCATGAATCACTATTATTAATTTAATATAATTTTCAAAAGATCTACAGTCTATGCGTATTGTACGTGGAAGTATACTGAACAAAAATATTTATAATGTAAATCATAAATAAAATAAATGGGTCAATCGGGTCAACCCTCGTGTTATTTTTTTATGTTTTGGTGACGGTGATATGTACTTAAACCAGGTTTATCCCAAACTTAAGAAAATAAATTAATGCTACGTACGATATAATGCTAAAACCATAGTTTCCTATATGTTTGTGTATATATATATATATATATATATCTATAGACTTATACATGTGATATTATAGTAGGCTTGCAACTCGACTTGGAAAAGTCAGGTTTATACCCAAACCGGCCCGGAATGCAGCTATGGAAGGAGCCAATCCGATCCGACCAGATCAAAATAAAATCGAGTTGAACCTGTATGACCTGACTAGCTGCTCTTTCTTCTTTGTTTCTTCTTCTTCTTCTTCTTGGAAAAAGTAAAAATGGTGCAATCCATGTGTTCAAATAGCAATCGTCCCCAAATCCCTTTTGAAATGTATTGGTAGCTTCCCTCACAACAGAAAGTCTAGAATTCAACCAATTCCCATTTCAGAATTATCTTCTCTCTCTTCCAACTTAACCTTTGAAAAACGGCTGAAAAACAGTATGGTTTGTGGCTTTTGTCTTTCTTCTAATGCTGTTTATCAAGATGTCTAGAACCCCACGTCTTTGTTTTCTCTCTCCCATGAATTGTGAAAAATTCAAAATTAATCGCTGTAGGAGAAACCGATTGTTCTCGTTTTCATTTTATTCATCCTTTCTAGATTTGCATCTTTTTTTTTTTTGGTTTTCTTTTTGTTTCAGGTAAGGGAGATCATTTCAAAGGTATGTCGGTGAGGGAAAAAATTCGGAGGACAAAATGGCGCAGAGGTCAATTTCGGTGCCATTCCTGACAAAGACGTATTGTGCGGTGAAAGCGGCACAACTTTTGTGGTGTGGAAACTGCAGATTTCGCCAAGGATTTGCTGCCTAACTATTTCAAACACAACTTCTCCAGCTTTGCCCGCCAGTTTAACACATATTCGGACGGGTTGAAATCAAGATACAAACCCCTTAAATAGTTAGGTTGTAGACCCGATTATATAATAACCCTTCAAATATGGGTCGGGTTGGGCGACTTTAAGCGGTTCCATCGGGTTTACTGGTCATTTGCATAGGCCTAATATTACATACTAAAATCAGTAATATTAGGGCCACATAACCGAATAGAGGAGAAAGAAAAGAGTGAAAGAGAGTCATTTCCGGGGCAAGCGGAGCAGCGTGTGATGCCCTGACTCCCACTTACGGAAACGTGAGAATCGTGACGTCGGGATGATGACAACATAGGTCACGCATCCCAACGATAAGTGCTCAAGTGTATGCAACATGCCAAAAGTCACAGTGGTTAATTAAAAGTTTGCCAACTAAGTACCAGAAATTTAAATACAGCTTTCCAAAATAAAATGCCTTTAAAAAGTTATAAAGTTATCCGATATAAATATAATACAAACCAAATACATAACCAAAAAGTGGGAGACAAATCCCAATACACAAGTAAGTGATCCTAAATCACTTATCCAGCGGAGCCGAATCCTCAGGCTCTTCGTCCTCATCAGCATCAAAATCTACAATACCATAAAACACTACCGCAAGGTATCGAGTACCTTGAGACTATGAATCTAAGCAAGTAATCAACCAAGCAACCCAAGAGATAAAAATGCTTTAATGCAACCAACAAACATGTGTGCACATGACGAAACATAAATGTGAACCAAAAACCTCATTTTTTCCAAAAATGATTATTTTCCAACGCAAGCAAAAAATCTCATTTGACCCAAAACACGCCATGAATAATATCCTTCATTTTTCCAAAAAATGGCCCAAACATAAACCAACTATTTTCCCAGAAAATGGTGCTGGTAACCATTAAATCATAAACTTCCCTTTTTTCCAGAAAATGGCTCAACATAATCATTTATCAGACACTGTACATGGGAATCACAGGCGGGACTCTACCACCATCCCTACCGCGTGCACCCTAGGCAGGAATCACATGCTAGATTACCACCATCCCTACAGCTCACGCTGTAGGCGAGAATCACAGACGGGACTACCACCATCCCTACTGCATGCACCGTAGGCGGGAATCATAGGCAGAACTCTACCACCATCCCTACAGTTCCTTTCCACACAAGGGGTACCTATCAAAGCACTGTAGGCGGGAATCACAGGAGGGACTCAACCACCGTCCCTGCTTACCACCATCCCTACAGTTTCTTTATCCTCTTGTAAACCATTCAATCCAATCATTTCAAACATACCCAAAATCATCTCTCACATGAAAATCCAGTTTTCATTTATATCACATGAGCATGCATGAAATGATGCAATAGATGCCAAGATGCCAAACACAACATAAATGCAAGCATTCATAATTCAATTAAATAAATAACCATCCTCACATCCAACTGACCCTCATACTCCTCGGACTCAATGTCCGGCATAACCAACCAGACTGCAAAAGATTTTTTATTGCAAAAATATATTGAAATCTCAATAAATTCTTTGAAAAATTACTAACAGTGCTAAAATATAATTTTTGAATGATGAAAGAGGTGAGAGAGATGACGGCACAACAACGTAACAGTGTATTCTGGACTATGGTCGTGGGTCTCAAGAACCCAACTTTTGAACGAGGACAAACGAAGACTTGGGACAGCTAGGGAAAGGCTTAGTGAGGCTAGTGGTGGTGGCGGTTGGTCGTGGGTGGTGGCATGGGCGTCGTTTGAAGGCCAAAACACTCACATCTGAAATGGGGATGGAGGGGCTTCAAGGGTGCCGGATCAGGGTTGAGGAAGAGTGGGTTAGGTAGCTGGGAGTTCACCGGTGAGGTGGTGAAAGAATGGCTACCAAAGGTGGTGCCACGGCAGTGCTGAAACATAGACCGCGTGGCTTGAATCCGTGCGTGGAGGCTAATCCTGGCGAGGGGGAAGCTTAAAATGAAGGGGGAAGGTCACCGACCGGAAGGGAAGAAAATGGGAGGGGCGGTGACGGCAACAGGTAGCGCACGGCAGCGCTGTGGTTGGTCGAAAAAAAAATGGATGGGAAGAAAGGGTAGGAGAACTTCGCGTGCGGGATGAAAAAAGCAGGGGAAAAAGAAGAGACGAAGGGAAAAAAAATAGGGGAAAAGGGAAGAGGGAAAAAGAAAAAGTGAGGAAAAGAAATGAGATCCAATCCTCATAACTTGGGTCACAAAATTGATCCAACGAAAATAATTTCAAAACAGTAAGTTGAATAAAATAATTAAAATGCAGTGACTAGCTAAAATAAAATAATAATAAAAATCCAACGATACAATAATTTTAAAGTCCAACATTAAACTAATTTTAAGTAAAGAGTAATTTAAATGCAAAACAATAATTAATACCAAGAAAGCACATTATAATAAATTTCACAACTTAAAAATCATAAAAATAAACCAATGAGAAATCTGATAAATTTAAAACAAGAGAACTAATATTTAAATTAATTAAAATACTCATTCAATTACAATAAACTAAAATACGGGGCATCACATAGTGGTACCCCATAAAAGAAAGGACGTTATAGGGGACGATCAATAGGGTTTTCGGTCTCGAGAAAAGGAAGCATGTGTTGTTTTGGTGATCACCATCAATTTAACACCAATTAAGATTCCGTGAGTGGTTGGAAGTAGGAGCTAATTAAAAAATCTTTTGGGAAGAAATTGATAGTTTCATCCCAAAATACATTTTGAGACACTGTTATTGGAACGATCTTGAGACGCTTTTTTTCGTTCCAATTTTTTGGGACAAAAATTGTCGTCCCAAAAAGCCTTATATGTTGTACTGATCATAGATTATCACTTTTTAGCAATTATGAGTTTTTGAATTAACTCAATTATCATAATAGACGCACAAGGTATTTTTCAACGTTTTATTATTATTTACCATAAAATAGTCACTACAACTTTATTCATGAAGCACAAATATGATTTTCAAAAGATCTACAGTCTATGCATATTGTACGTGGAAGTATACTGAACAAAAATATTTATAATATAAATCATATATAAAATAAATGGGTCAATCAGGTCAACCCACGTGTTATTTTTTTTTTTGTGACGATGATATGTACTTAAACCAGGTTTATCCCAAACTAAAGAAAATACATTAATGCTAAATAAGATATAATACTAAAACCATAGTTTCCTATATATCTATAGATCTATAGATATACACGTGATATTACATATACACTAAAACCAACAATACGACCAATATAAAACCGAGTAGAGGAGAAAGAAAAGAGTGATAGATCCAGAGTCATTGCCGGAGTAGGCGGAGCAACGGTGGCCATAAAAGAAAGGTTATAGGGGATGATCAATAGGGTTTTCGGTCGAGAGAGAAAAGGAAGCATGTGTTGTTTTGGTGATCATCATCAATTAAACACCAATTAAGATTCCGTGGTTGGAAGTAGGAGCTAATTAAAAGATGCCAGTCACTAGCTCTAATACAAAATAAAACAATATTTTCCAAACCTGTAACCTTTATGATAGAAATAGATTCCACTCGATCATTCACTCACACAAGTTTGTGTTAGAAATTAACCGCAATTACCATAGAAGCGTGGCACTACACATTTCTTACAACGAATTTAGTTTCCTACAATTGAGGTTCGATATAAACAACATTTGGAGATATCGCTCATTAATTTGCCACTCGCTATTTGAAGTAATGCAGCTAACTTAGGGTGGGGATCCTAGCTTGATCGATCATTAATTAAAAATGAGGTGATCATCTATAGAATCATGTTTCCTTTTCAAAACCACTTGCTAGCTCCATGATAATACTTCATATTAGCTAGGGTAGTAGGCTTGATTGGTTCAAATTCTTTTTGTACACAATATTTCAACAACTAATTTAAAGTTGTTGAAATGTGAGTTCTTCATATCCATGAGCTCATTGATATTTTGCATAGCCTTCGAGAATCTTATCATAAAGGATGAAGTAAATGAAGCCTTTTTTGGCAATGGATTTCGTTACAATACCAATCCCAAGTACAGTAGGTGGGGATTGGAGATCCCAATTATTAGAATATGTCAACTCTTGGTTTTAAGGAAAGCGATAAGATAAGTGGGAATAGATGAATGACTAGATCACATCTTTGAAAGCATTCAAGAAGCACATGGATCTAGGAATTTGATGGAGCGTCATGTATGACATTGGAGCTCCTCCAGTAGGTGATGCCTAGGATTGATGTGCCATTTTTGGCGGTGCGTAAGGCACACTTGCTCATTGGCTTACCACACCACATTTTGCCCCTTGTAGATTGGTTTCCTAACAATTCCATGAGGTGTAGCGTGAAGGTCGGAGGTGGGTTGGAAGATGATAGATTGGCCATTTTTGGCTCCAGTGAAGAAAGATCAACAAATAAAAGCTCTACATCCATGGCTTCTAGACCATGGAGGAGGATGGCGAAGGGAAGGAAGGGGGAGGAAAGAGGGAGGGAGGAGGCGGAGCTCCTTACCCCACTTAGATGGGATCCTTTTTGGAGAGAGAGAGATTCTATTTTGCGGTTAGGAGTATAACTTAATTGAAAAAAAGTAAATGGAACGTTTGAAAGCAATTAAGTACATGAATGGCGATCATGGTGGAATTAACCGGGCTTGAGTATGGACGATGCTTATTCATACTGAGAGCATGATCCATTCTAGATCTTGTTGCTTCACGTGAAAGATTGATACAAGTATGACTTTTTGGTACGTACGTACCTAACCAGAGCTAGCTAGCATGATCCGAATTAGGCCTTCATGTTAAGTTTTCTTAGGAATTGGTTTCGAAGGTGGCTTCCTGATCAGTTATTGGCAGTTCATTGGGTCAACTTCTATGCATCGATCTAAATTTAAATATCTAAAACAAAATAAAGGAAAACAAAACGTGAGAGTACAAGTGCTCAATCTCAAGAACGAATGAGCCAATCGATCGACATCATGATAAGGCATGCATGTCTCCAATATCTCTATAGCTAAGTTTATGCTTGATTTGGCAGATGAAATTAAAGGGTATGCGGCGGCCTCTATTTAATTGATTTAAAGTTCAATTAGTTGCAGACGATCTAGGTGATGACGATGGAGGCTAGCTTCTTTACCTTACCTAATTAACTTGGAGTACTTGCTACTTTTCCTAAACCCACCTAATTATAATATTATTATTTATGCATGACAAAGAGAAAAGTGATTAGACTCTGAATAATCACGAGGATAAACACAATATACGACACACACATGTAGACACACTCCCACCATGTTGTTTTTAAGGTTTTAAAATTTATCTTAAGTTTATTATAAATGATACTAATCGGTCGTGATCAATAGTTTGTAATCATAGTACTTACGTCAATTAGGTTAATTATGACATGATTGTCCCACGAGTTGGGATCTCTACTTTTTGTGTTTCAATATATGCTGTTGAGGTATATGTAGAGACTAGTTTTGGAGCTAAAAAAGTGTTTGCTAAAAGTTGGCTTGACAATTGGATTGAACCAAAGTTTGCTCGACGTCACTCGACATATCGCTCAAGCGAAGCTCAAGTCCTAGAGTCTTGCTCGACACTCCGCTTGAGCGATACACAAATCCTAGTATTCGCTCGACCCTTGTTCGAAACTCCGCTCGAGCCAATGTTCATTTGGCTGTTTGCTTGAGAGGCGCTCGACACGCCTCTCGAGCGAAGTACACAGTTTTGTCAGATTAGGGTTTCCAGCGCCACTCATTATATATATATATATGTCATATTAGACTTGCGTTGGACGGCCTCAAGCATATTTTGAGAGAGAACAATTGTCTAGTGACTGCATATTGTGTGAGAGAGCAAAAAACCCTAGAGAGTGTGAGTTGAGATAGAGTGATTGTAATCTCCTTTGATTAATAAGATTTCTGCAGCTCTGTGGACGTAGGCAATTTGCCGAACCACGTATATTGTGCGTCATGTTCTTGATTGTGTCGCTTTCACTTTATTTGTTATCGTTGGTGTATGTGTTTGCATAACATTTCACAACAACTAGTATCAAGAGCCAAGGTAGGATTTGAAGGAGAATAATGGCTGGAGATAAAGTGAACACACCCGGGCTCGAGAAGTTCGATGACACTGATTTTAGGTACAAGAAGATGCAGATTGAGGATTATCTCTATGGGAATAGGCTCCACCTTTCACTGTTGGGAAAGAAGTCGGAGAACATGGATGATGCTAAGTGGACCCTGTTAGATCGATAGGTTCTAGGTCTTGTTTGGCTGACCTTGTGCAAAACAGTAGCACACAATGTCAGTAAGGAGAGAACCATGGTGGATCTCATGGTGACTTTGTCAGGTATGTATGAAAAGCTGTCTGCAAACAATAAAGTGCACTTGATGAAAAAATTATTCAATCTAAAGATGTCGGAAGGTATGTCTGTAGCCCAACACTTGAATGAATGTAATACAATCACAAAATCAACTGTCTTCTACAGAGATTGAGTTTGATGATGAGATCAGAGCATTGATTCTGTTGGCATCGTTGTCAAATAGTTGGGAGGCCATGAGGATGGTTGTGAGTAGTTCAGCCGGCAAGTCAAAACTGAACTATGATGACATACGTGACATGGTACTTGCTGAAGAGGTACGTAAGAGAGACTCAAATGAGTCATCAAATTCTGGATCGGCCCTGATTGTTGACAATAGGGGCAGAGGACATGACAGGTCAAGCTCCAAGAGTATGGGGAAGAGCAAGATGAGATATGGGCAGCAGATCACGTGCTGGAGTTGCGGCAAGCCGGGCCACATCAAGAGAAACTGCAAGAATCAAGAAAGTTTTGATGATGATGCTGTGAATGTAGTGGCAGATGAAATTCATGATGCCTTACTCCTTG
This sequence comes from Juglans microcarpa x Juglans regia, assembly GCF_004785595.1. Lineage (NCBI taxonomy): Eukaryota > Viridiplantae > Streptophyta > Magnoliopsida > Fagales > Juglandaceae > Juglans > Juglans microcarpa x Juglans regia. The sequence continues at coordinate 36,440,043 of NC_054598.1, read as the reverse complement.
CGGTACACAGTCTGATTGATGATTGGGTGTTGGATTCAGGGCTTTCGTTCCACAGCACCTCATGATCGGTGCAAAACTGCAAGTGCACAGTATCGTAGTCTTATTGTAAAGTGAAGAGAAGAGTATCGTCCTCAGGTATTGGTAACTTACTTTTGACAAATACTAAAATTATACTAATCTTGACTTTATTTAGAAAAGTCACTAAGATTTTTGTAATTGTAAATTAAAATAAAATGAATTCAAAGAAAATATTCAAAGGAAAAGAAAACTGTTTGTTCGAAGATCAACTCAATGGGAAAGAAAACATCTAGGAAATCGATTTCACCTAATCCCTCACTATGCTTTACTCATCTAACTAATTTAATTTAATTTTCTCTATTTGTTAGCAAATCTCCACAAACATCCAAAAGCCCATTTCGACAGTCAATTGAAAATTATTCTTGTTCATTATTTTACACAAGAGTATGCAAATTAATAAAGCAAGAAAACATTAATATCAATGATTTTAATACTACATAGGTTCATATAAGTCATTCAATCTCTATATTTATCTATGCCGAAATATCCAAGATCTATCCTATAATTCCCTCTTTCGACAGCAAATCACAAGATTAATGGCCAGTTAATTAGAAGCAATAAGCTCAGAATAAATCAGACAAACATAGAAGAGAATTACTTGAAATTAACATAGAAAAACAAGCATAGTTCGGAACTAGATTACATCGTTTTCCTAGAATGATGAAAATTTAGTTCATGCTAAAAATTAAATTCAACTCGAACGAATTCACCATAATTTTTCAGAGAGAAGAATAGAAGAAAATGAACATTGAAAATACTCCTCACAGTCCAAAGTGTCGTCCCTCGCAAGCCGCAGCGTCTGAAACGAAAAACTCCAAAGAAATGCCCCTCTGAAAAACTCTCCAATTTCGTACTAATGATATGCTTAAATAGGGTAGGAAAGAAACCCTAATGTCTCCATATTCCCGCACACAAAATCACCTAAATTTTAGGACTCAACTTGCCAGCCACGTACGTGCTTTCGGAGTTTGAATTTGGAAAACCTTATTCGAGACAACTTTGTAGCCCTTTAGGAAAGCTTTCCAACACATTAAGAATCGCATCAATCAGATATTAGAGCAGAAAGTTATGATTAAAATAGTAAAGTGTGTCCATGTTGTCTACTAGCGCGTTTTGGACTCTGATTCGAATTACTCTCAAACTCCATCATTATCCTTATTTGAAGAGTCTTACACTCATTGAAAGTTCTTAGATTGTTCCAATGTCTTGCCCACTTGAAAGTCCTTTGAATTCGACTGGATTTGGACTTGCTCTTTTATAAACTCTGAAATTAAATATAAAAATCTGCTCAAGAGTATCCCAAAGTGAATAGAAACTCAATTCAAGAATACACATTAATTCCAATGATTTCTATTAACATTTTAGCATTTTAGTCCAATAATAGGGTATTTAGACTAAAGTTTAAAGTTAAAAAGTGATAAAATATAAGAAATTATGCAAGTCATCAAACACCCTCAAACTTACAACTTTGTTTGTCCTCAAACAAAAAATAAAAAATAAAAAATAAAAGACCATTATAGACTATCAACTTGACCCCATTGAGAAGTTTCATCACTCACCAAGCCATGATCTGAATTAGATATCATCACTAGTATCTTACTCTTTTAACATCAGGGATAGCAGGAAAATCAATAAAAAATTTAGCAATTTGTCAAGCAAGAGTTAAGCATTTACTTCAACCTAAAGCTAAGACCTTGAGTGTGTGTGTGTGTGATGTAGTCAATTCAACTCCAAACCACTTGCAAACTCAGATAAAAGTAGAACAACTAAAATAAGAAGAATTCTTTCAAAACTTGACCCCATAAGTCCAATTTTCAGAAATCCACTCCACTAATGTAGTCAAACCAAAATTAGAGATCAAAAGGTTTTTAATCAAGGTTGTAATGACAGGCTACAGGGTGAGGGCTAAGAAAGAAATGAATATGGAAAATCAAAACAAACTGGGAAAATACTTAGTGTAAAGAACAATGAAAGAGATATGCACATGATTCAAACCATAACTCTTTCTCGATTATATGCTCATACTTGTGATATTATTATTGTTGTAATCAATGAAGCAATACCAACTACACCTTCAACAAAATCTGAAGTGATTTGCACTCCACTTATTGAGTTTGCTCTTTTCTTTTCTTTTTCTGCCATGATGGATAAATCACATTTGAATAAAAGACAAACCCAGCAAAAATACTTTTTTTTTTTCAGCCACTCACCTTTTTCGTTCTGCCACCTCAATTCTTGTAGCCTTTTCAAATCTTCAATCACTTCAATCCTTTTTTTTTCACACACTTTGATTAAATAGAGCATAATTTCCTTTGAACTAACTTTCTCTTTAAATGTAGATTTCCACCAAAGTATTTTCTCAAACTATAAAAGGTAAATCATGGTTTTTCAGGCTTAAAACGGGAATGGTTGATATTGTTAAAAGAACAAATAAAGGCTTATGTAAAATAAGGCTCAAGGGGGTTGACTATGGAAATACACCATGCAATGATGGCATGATAATCAGGACGGCTGGGAAAGCGTTTTGGTTACAACAAAAAAATTTGCCTAGATCATTTCTCTAATATTTGGTATCAACTAGGATTTCACCTCAAGGATCCATCAACGGATTCTAGAGCAAAGCAAGATTGAATTTTCCTAACTCAGTTAATTCAACTCCTTCTCTTCATAAGCAAAATGGAATAAAGAAAAAATGACTATGTGCTCAATTATGTTCAAGGTCAAAGATTTAAATCAAAGTACCAACAAAACTCAGCCTGACATAAAAGAAATTTTTCAAAATTTTTCTCAATCTCATCCTCAATCACAAATTTCAGAGTCATAGAGAATTCAATCATACTCAAATACATGCTTGGTAAGGGAATCCAACAACTCAAGACTTATAAAATCACAAGTAAAATAAAAATAAACATCAAACAAGAAGACCAAATGATTATAGGAGTTTACACCCCCAAACTTAAACTAAATAATGTCCTCATTGTAATGCAAAAGTGAGACAGATTGAAGAAATGAAAGGAACTTCCCTGGTTTCATGGTGAATCAGCTGTAGTTTATAATTTTCAGCTCTTTATTCATGCTAAATAAACCCGCATCAAAATCTAAATTATTAGAAAATAAATAATAAAAATAAAAGAATAAAAGAAAGTTCTATGGGATGCCTCCCATAAGTGCTTGTTTTAAAGTCTACAGCCAGACTTTTCAATCTTGATCGATCAGGATCTCCAAGAGGAATAAGTGAATAGTTCCTCTCCACTTGTTCTCCATCATAATGCTTCAATTTCTGACCGTTAGCTCTGAATATACTTCCTGTCGTATCCCTCAAATCTAAATTAAACTTCTTTACAGCCCAATAAGCTCTATGGTCCCTTAACACACACAATAGATTTTCCTCTTCTTCAGGTGTGAGTGATACAGTAACAATCACTGGAAATGTGCAATTATCATCCAAGAATGTATAACGAAGATGCTCGGGTAATTGCTTCAACTCTGGAGGGATGTAAGTTGTAGTTTGCTACATTTTTTCTTCAAAAAATGTAGAATCCGGCTTTGCTACAATCGGCTCTAGCTTCCCCACTTCATTGCTAAGTGATGTATCTTGCTGCAAGGCTCGTTCTTGGTGATCGGCTGGTGCATTTTCTTGAAAGGCTTCTTCTACACATTGATTAATGACATCTACCCTAAAACAAGTGCTTGGCTCTTCTGGAATTCTCATAGCTTGGTAGATGTTGAACATAACTTCTTCCTTGTTCGCTCTCAATGTTAACTCGTCCTTTTGAATATCAATTAAAGCCTTTCTTGTAGCCAAGAATGGTCGGCCAAGAATTAGTGGGACTTCTTCATCTTTCTCCATATCTAACACCACAAAATCAGCAGGAAAAATAAATTTATCTACCTTTACCAATACGTCTTTTATGATTCCACGTGGATACTTAATGGATCGATCTGCTAGTTGCAAAGAAATGGTTGTTTGTTTCATCTCTTCAAGTCCAAATTTCTTGCAAACAGAAAGTGGCATAAGATTAATACTAGCACCAAGATCACATAAAACTTTAGCAAAAAATGAATTTCCAATGGTGCATGGCAAAATGAAACTCCCTGGATCTTTTAATTTTTGAGTTAATTTCTTTTGAAGAATAGCACTGCATTCTTCAGAAAGCTTCACTATTTCAAACTCCTCCATCCATCTCTTCTTGGAAATGATGTCCTTCAAGAATTTTACATAATTTGGCATTTGTTTCAAGGCATTTGCTAAAGGAA